>NW_024581435.1:0-14629 GCF_017639235.1 Corvus kubaryi
CACAAACATGTGGCACCCAACGTGGCTGGCCCAGTCGTCACAGAGGGGTTCTGCCACGCTGAGCCAGCTCAGCAATGGAAGGCAACCTCCCAAATGTGTTTTGTAGAGTTTGGGGATACGTTTGCAAGGTCTGTGTTCTTACAGACCCCAGAGGTGACTTTTTACTGCACTGTGAGAGAGCTGCATTTTTGAAGCTGGACTTGCGAGTCCAAGCTGGCAACATTCAGCATAAAATAGTGCCTTGGTCTGTAGAGCACCTCATTACAGGATTAAAAGCACTTATAACGAAGAAGGCCAGTTGTGATTACAGTCTGACTGTGCAGCACAGTCTGAAGGTGGCTTTACAGCCACCAGCTCCCCTCTGACACCAGCATGGGCTGTGCTGATGCCACAGCAGGGACTGATGGCTGTTCCTGCAGGAAAGGCTGACCCACACTCAGGGAACAGAAAAATCCAAGCCAGCCAGAATGGGGAGCCTGCACTGACCCTCTGTGTGGCTTTGTGGCCAGACTGCCACTGTTTATCTGTGGGTGCTCCCTGGGATTTACCCCTGGCATGGAGCCTGGGTTTCTCTCTGTTTCCAGTTGTCCCTGGCAGTGTGGATCCCTGCTGCAGGAGCTGATAACCTCCATCTCTCCCATCTGGGCAGCAGTGGCTGCACATGTGCAGCATCAGGCATGCACAGGGTCTGTGGTCTCTCCTGGCACCCCATGGGATCTCTTCCAGAAGGACAACAGCCTCAGCTGGAAAGGGAAATCTCTGGATTTAGGGACTGCCTGAAGGTGCTCCAGAGGCTCCAAAGGTAGAGTAAAAGATGGGCGCTTGCCCAGTATCACAGGCACATTTCCCAGTTTTCTTGTGTTAATGAGAATTATAACCAGCCGTGGCCCTGAGCCTACAAAACTTTCCGCCCTCGTTTGTCTTTACAGAGTGTAATGCAGGCTGGGAATGACACTAATTATTCCCCACGACTTTCAAGGACACAAAGTCCGTGCCAGCCAGCCTGGGATGAGATGGCTCCTGACTCTCAGACCTTTAACAGGCCACTGGTTTCTCTTTCTCCCAGCGTTAATCAGCAGAGCTTTGCTGACACAATGCCTTGGCAGCGTGCCTTGGAGAGCTCCAGGCAGGGGAGGATGAGATATACCACACGCCTCCATTTCCTGATTTGCAGTATATCGAGATATAGACAGACCTTCATTTTTTGATGCGAAAGCAGAATGAAAAACTAGGTTAAATCAGTCTGGAGGGATATTAAGCCAGTTCTCAGGAAGCCTATGCAATTATTATGCCTCATCCCAGCCTTCTTGATTGGGAACATGCCTTTAAGAACATGATCAGCCCCAGGAGATCTCCCCCGTAGCCTGGGAATTCCACCCTGTCTGCTGACGAGGACAGAGGCTGGGCCACAGAAACTCTCCATTCAGAAGGGGAAAGCTTGGCTTCCCCTTTTTTTTTTTTTCCTTCCCTTTCCCTTTCCCCCCTTTTTTTTCTTTTTTTTTTTCTTTTTTTTTTTTTTTCCTGGCGAATTATAAATGTGCACGTTGGATTCTTTTGTCAACCAAATCTAATGGGACTGGCCTGAGCTGAATGGCTGGTCTGTGTGATGCTGGGACTGGGTTTCTTTTCAGGTGCTCACTGCCTGTTTCCAGGAGATGAGGATTAGCATCTGCCTTTGGCTGGGAGCAGCTGCGGGCGCTGTGTCCCTTGGCTGGAGGGGTTTTGGGAGCTGGAATGGATCGTGTCAGACTGGCTGGGCTTTGGGTCTGAACAGGTGCCTCCTCAGCCCTGGGTTTTCACAGTTCTAGGGCCAGCAGCGAGGATTTTTTTCTCTTTTAAAAGGTGGGAAAGTCATCCAAGGTTTGGTTTTCATGCAGATTCCCTTCTGTTCCCTGCAGGGAATCAGGCTCCCCGTTCAGTTGGGATGAGCTGCTTGTGGGGATGAGGAGGGGAATAAAAAATTTAATCAAACCTCAGGCAGGAGCACAATTCTCAAGGCCAACATGCCTGGGATTTCCTTCGCTTTCTTGTGAAATTCCTGAGCTACTTGGTCCCAGGCTAGCTGGGGACCAGCTCCTGGAGCCTGTGGGGTTTTTTCCACAGCATTTAGAGAACAGGTTCCCAGATAGAACATTTTATTGATTTGATATTCTGATAAAACCCACCCAGATCTGACATTCCAAGAGGAGAAAAAAAAACCTCCAGCCACTACAGCTGGAAGAATGTGAAGCCTTCAACCTGGCCACTGCTGGAGTGGGCTGCCCTCCTGTCCCCCTGTCCCTGACACAGCCCCCAGCCCCAAAAAGACGTGTGGTACACACACACAGAGCCTGTTCTTTGGGAAATCTGCCTTTGGGAGTGCCCATCCGTTACGGGTCAGTGCAGCTGTTCACGTGAAGACAGCTTTAAACTCTCCCAGAAACTGCTGGCACACATCTGTGGGTGTCTCTCCCTCCACCCTTTGCTCCATCCCTCGGGGCAGGAGGGAAGTGCTGCCATCTCCTCCACCCTTGGGGGCCACGGGAGAGAGGCTGGTGGCTCTGCACACACCCCACCCCTCACACCCGCTGCTGTGGACACTTGGCCCTTGTGCCACTTCTTTGCAAACCCTCCTTGCTGACCCAGGCAGGGCTCTGCCCCTCCTGAGGGAACTCGTGTGTGCATTTTATGAGGTTTGACTTTGAAATAACAGCTTCTTCTGCTCTGATTTCATCCATTTCTGCAGCAGCTCTTGGAAAAGGTTTGAGGTGGAATTAACTTTTACTTCCCACTGCAAGCTTCCAGCTCAGGGTCTGTTTTCCTGTGTGTGTCCATGGAAAAGCTCTCTGTGTTCAAGGACAGGCAGACCCCTCCATGCCACTGCCTCCTCCAGCATTGCTTGTTCACCTTCCTTTTATCCCTGCATGAAGTCACAAACCTTCCTAAGCCTGTTCTGACAGGGTCTGGGTGCCTAAATCACCAGATGGTGCCAACATTCCAAGGGGGCATGTGAACATCTGTGTTCCCCAGGAATAACCTTGTGTTCCTGTGGGCATTCCTCCACCCCATAACTGCAGGAGGAAGGGGGAGGCCTGTAAGCTCTGCTGGCTGAATAATGTCCCCAGGAGCAGGGAACAACAGTGACAACCCTCCCACATGATCCAGGCCCCAAAACTTCCCTGCACGTCCTACTTCCAGTGCACCTCTGCTGGGTGCTGAGGGGGCATTGGTGTGAGAGGGTGGCAAGGGCAGGGCTCCTGCAGCCCACTGGGAGCTGCCAGCATCCCAGAGTGGGAAAAAAGTGGACACAAACCAGCCAGGAACTATAGTTTAAAATGTAAAGCAATCCAGTCGTTTCCAGCCAGCGGCTTTTCCCCAGCTGTTCGTTTCCAATAGAGAATTATGATCAGTAATTGATACTCTCAGATGTCCCAGTGCAATCCCCAGAGAAGAATGGCCAGGGCAATATATTTTTTTTTTCCCCAACTCACTGGAAAATTGAGCCCCAGCTGGGGCTAATAAGTGCTTTCATTAAAATACTGATCTTAATCCAAAGCTGAGAATAATGTCCCCTCTGTGCTGCAGCTCTCCTCAGCTCTGACAGGGGCTCTGCTTTTTAACAAGAAATGAAAGAGGATAAAAAGACACTTCTCACCCCAACACCATAAAAGCACCGATGTAGGATCCCAGTGAGGGCAATTTCTTTTTGATTGCACCAGTGGAATGTGTTCTTGAGCCTTTCATGGAACAGTGATGGAGCTGGGGGATAAGGCCAGTGGTCCTCCTGGATCCATCCTGCTGCACTGCCCGTGGATGGGCTCACCAGGCAGAAAACAGGGAGCAGGAGTGTTTGTTGGACTCCAGGCACAGCCAAAGCCACTCCATGATCTCATCACAAGGATTTGTTTTGTCTTCTCCATTTTCTTCTGGACAGCACAGAGAGATTATTGGTAATATTTACTCATCCAGAGTTTGTCAGAGAGAGGGAATTCGCAAACCACATCTTGGAAGGTTGAGGAGTTTTTTCCCCCCACTCTCACACAGAGAAAGAGGAGTGATCTCCTATTTTTTCTAGGAATAAAGTCTGCATTTCCAGTCCATTAGGAAAATGTGAATGACAGGAGCCTTGCTTCATGTTTTTTTGACGCTCTTTCCAAGGCTGGATATGAGTTTTGTCCTGATCAAGAGCAGGATCATAAGGCATGTCCTGCATCAAGTATAACACAGGATGCCACTCCTGTCCCTCACTTCCCTCCCTCCATTTGTCCTGCTCTCTCTCTGGTACCCCTTTAATTTAAAGGTGATCCTGCCCCTACTCTCATCTTTTGTACTTGTGCTGTTCTGCACCAGAGGACTCAGATGCTCCAGGAGAAGCCTCAGATGTCATGGGAAGAGAGAACCTTGATTTGCCCTGTGAGGTAGGCAGACTGGGAATCCCAGCAGAGCCTCCTGCACATGCATCAGGTTTCAAAGATGTGAAGCTTTTGGGGGAAGAACTGCTGTGAGTCCTTGCTGGAGTTCCTGTGAGGAAAGCTCAGAGGCATGGTCAGAAGATGTCCTGATAGCTGAGGTGCTTTGTGAGCAACAGCTGAACTGTAGGAAGCCTCCCTGAAACGAGCCCTCTTTTTTCACCCATTCCCTCCCAGTGTCCAGCTTTCTGCCTCTGGGTTTTCTTGTGGCAAAAAGGGCATTCCAGGTAGCAGAGTTAGAAGGGGAAGCAACCAAAAATAGAGAATCCATCAGGTACCTCTAAGAACACATGATCAGTTGCTCTCTGAGGAGTCACACAGCTCTGGGGAAGAGTTTTTACTGCTTTAATGAATGGCTGCTCTGTGATTTATTCTCTTTCCTGCTGCATCTAGGGCATCCCCTTTGAACAGCAGCACCTTCTGGCACTCGCTGGCCAATAAAAGCGAGCAGCCAAGTTTTGATCGTTTCACTGACAGCAAATTACACATTATTTCCTAAGAACTGCCCTTCACTTCATTGACACCACTCTTAATTAGTACTTGGTACTTCTTTAAAATCCTCTTGCTTTATGAAGCTCGATTCAGTGTTAAGCACGTGACATCTTGTGTGCAGGTTTTGGCTGTCCTTCTGTGGATTTATTTATATGGTTTGTAAATATATTTATATGTTTTAGCACTGAACCTTTACAAATTCATTGAATTGTGACCTACACTGCCTATTCTCAGGTGAGGTAACAGTAATGCCTGTCTGACAGAGACAGTGTAGAACTGCAGTTAAAACTAAAGCATGAGGGATGTTCCATGTGGATTTAGGAAACAAAGTGGAAAATACAGAGATTTCACAGCAAATCTAAAATGTTGCACGTAGTCAAAACTAGAATTTTGACATCACAGCTGGAAATTAGTTGCACTCGGAGGCAGACAGAGCACCACAGAGCCCTGGAGAGCTGCTGCTCCTGCTTCCAGGACTTCCCCATGCCCCGACCACTGCACCCAGGTCTGGCATCATAAATGTCCTCTAACTCACAGCAATCCAGATATTTATCCTTAAAACCAGGTCTGCACATTTATCTCTGCCTGCAGCACCACCTTGCACTTAGTCTGTAGGGTCTGCAGGGCAGGAACTGCCTGGCTTGGTTTTTTGGGGGGCACCTGACCCTCCTAAACCAGCCCCGCCCTGCCCTTGCCTGGTTCTCTCTGGGAGGGCAGAGGATGTCTCCTGTTACCACTGCAGGGTAACCTGCAGAGAGCATCCCCAGCCTAGCTCTGCTGCCAGCTGGAATCTGCACGGTTTCCCAAGCAGCCCGAGGAGGACAAGCCACTCTTAGATTGCACATAACCCTTTCTGAGCCAGGAAGCCCAGAATAGCAGAGACAGGGGTTGGCAGCCTCCCCTGTGGGTTAAGAAGGAGCTGTTTGTTCTCGTAGTTACTTGTCTAGGAGAGGGGTCTGTCTGACAGTGCTTTCCTGCAAAGCATCATGTTTGCCCTGAAGCCAAATAAAACCTTGGTGTAAACTCCTGCCCAGAGAGGAGAAAAGGCAACTCAGAGGGAGTTTCTGTGAATAAAAAGGCTGTAACCATTTCAAAGCCTCTCTTGTGCATCAAGCGAGTGTGATCCCCAATATCTCACATGGCTAAAAAGCTCTTTAACATCCAGGAACGGGCAGAGATGTGGGGTGGTTTCCCTTCCCCTTCACTAAGACTTTTTAGCTCTGTGTATGTCAGACCGTCTCCCACCTCGCTCCACTGCCCACCCCACGGGATTCCTGATTCTTTTTCCAAGCGATGCTGGCACTGAAAACCTGTCTTCCTTTCCCTGGGCAGAGCCAGACAGGAGCTGCCTTTGGGCAGAAGGGATCAGGCACTCTCCACTCGGCTTTTCCCACAAATGCAGTGCTGGGACGGCTGAGAGCAGCCTGGGCAGAGTGGCTGCTGCTCGGCTGGAAATTGTGGCTTTGGGGTTTTGTGTTACCCGCTGGCTAATCCTGGGCAGTCTTCTCAGGTTTCCAGGGTTTAGTTCAAGCCAGACTGTCCACACTCCCACTCCCTCCAGGATCTGGTGATGACATTTGGCTTTTTCTTTGGGAAGGGGTATTTCACCACAGTCCTGACCTCTGCCAGACTGCCGGGCATCTGCACAACTGAGGGTTGGGCAAGTGCCTCTTGATTCCAGAGGTTTTCTGTTGTTATTTCATCCACTTGAATCACTTCAGCATCATTTCCAGTAACAAATGCACCTAATTAATGGGTAGAAGGATTATTGCCCTCTGTGGTACATGGTCTGAATTGCTCAGTTGTGTCCCACAGTTGGGTGCTCGAGGTGGAGGGAAATCAGCTGTGAGGTCAGAGTGGGGCAGGTCTGTTTTTGGAACAGGCAGACCTGAGTTCTTGGAGATCCACTGCTGTGAAATGCAGAGTAGCTGTGGCATCCAGATCCCAGGTAAGAGGAGAGAACCTGTTGGAAATCCAGGAAGGAAAACAGCATCCTTACCTCCCTGGAGTTACACTTTTGTTGGAGAATTCTGTCTCTTTGACTCGAAGACACAATAGGGAGCAGGTGCACTCTTTGGGCAAACAGGAGTCAGGGGCTGAAGGAGAGCCCCTGAGCACTGAGAGATGACTTCTGCAGTTTTTCAACCTCTTTCTTTGCTCCCCTGATATTTCCTGTGGAAGAAAATTTTCTCCCTTCACCAGTGCAGCTCTCTGGAGTGAGGCCAGCACAGCACATGCACAGGAGATGCCTGTAGCTACCCAGTGCTTTGGGGACCTGGAAGGGGAAGGTGCCTGGTGACCTGATAGTGGTCTCAAGTTGATATAATTTCTGCTTTCCTTGGCTCCTGTGAAATGCTTGGTGGAAAAATAACAACAGGGCCAAATCCCGTTATTTTACATCAAGGTAATCAAAGCGGTCACTTCACTGGCTGCTTCAGAAAGAGCTATTTCCTCTCTGAATTAGCCAGCTCAGCCTTCAGTTTCTCTCCTCTTTGAAGAGCAAGTGGGTCGGTGGCTGGATGTCCAGATAAAACACCTTCAAACTGAGCTGGGCACGGACTTCTGAAGACATTTGGCCATGTGAGACTTCATGGTGTGCCAGTTGCAAAGCAACCCCAGCAATTCCTTCAACAAGGGGGTGCGTGGGAGGACAATGCAAAAGAAAGAAAATGATGGGCCTCAAACCGGTACCAAATTTGGAGGAATGCTTCAAATAAACATCTAAAAATCTGGATTAACATTTTGGCCACTGACTGCTGTAAAAAGCTGATAAAATTCTCTCTGTTTGTCAGTTTAACTGTTTCTACAATCTTTTGATCAGCTTTTCAGTTTAGATTTGTGAAGTTTTGTCAGTGGTAAGTTGTAAACCGTTTATTTCTGTGTCCAAAAAGCTTTGGTTCCCTTCAGAATGAGTTTCCCCCTTTTCTCCAAGAAAGGATATAATTTCTCCTGCTAATCACACGTGATCAGGTTGCCATACTGGTTTGGTTACGGGATTATGTTTTCAGACACCAATCATAAGATTTTTGTGCCTCATTTTTCCTTTTCTGTGTATTAATTCTCCCTGGTGGATGCTGTTGGTGGAGGTGTTTAGCTCTCATGAAGTGCTTTAGGATTCACTGATGGGTCATCCCTTCTGAGGTGGAAATAACCCTTGGCACATCTTGTGTTTCATGGGGAGAGGATATGATTTTTCTTAGCTTATAGGTCTCTAGAAAGGTGCCTCTCATGATAATGGAACCCATTTACACCCCCAGGCTAAGAGAAAGACTAAAGCTGTTATTTAATATTTTGTTAAAAGGTTTCCATTGCAGTCTCTGGTCTGTAAGCAAACCCCCCTTCCATGGAACCCCCATTTCTGAGTGAGGTCTGTGCTTTAAAACCCACAGTCAGAGTTTCAGGAGCTGTGTCTGGAGAGCATCCCAGCCCTTCAGAGCTCAGGTGTGCTCTGGCCAATGGTGCTGCTTCAGGTCCTTATGCCACTGAAACCCTTCAAGGACACACTTCCTCCATCCCAGGAGATGCTGTGCAATGAATGGGATCAGCCTATCCTGATGGAATTCAGCCTTTTGTCAATGTTAATATAATAAAGGAGGCTGGAAGATTTTGGAGGGAGATTTTCTGCCATGCTGGGCACAGATGGTGGCTGCTTCAGGACGAAGAGGAGGGTGGGTGGCTCATCAGCAAGTTGCTGCTTTTGTTTGTAGGAGAGTTAAAGAGATTCACCATCCCTTTTGGGATGAAAACACCCCAAATCCTCATCTTTCCAGGGGCCTGGTCCTTAAAAGACCCTCTCCTGCTTTTCGTGGCCATGGTCAGATTTCCAGCTGGGTGTTTGCTCCATTTGTCACGTCGGGCTGTCAGTGCTGTGACTGCAGAGCTGGCAGGGAAACGTCCAGACAGCCCCTGAGCAGCAGCTTAATGCCTGTGCAGGTACGGAATGTATTTATAGCTGAATGCACAGTCTGTGTGTGCACATGTGTGCCTGGGAAAGTTTCGGAGTCAGAGGATCATGCATCTCAATTACAGCCCCGTCTGGAGCTCCAGCCCTGCTCAGGAATTGAAAAGCTGCAAAGAATCCACGGAGGTTAAAAACACCATTTGGTTTCCTTCGCCAGAGGGACACTCATCAATATCTCCCTCTGTTAACAGCAGAGGGTTAAAGCCTTGGCAGTGTTCTCAGCCTCCAGATGCAGGCTGAGCTCAGATGCAGGCAGAGGTTTTTTTGTGAAAGGCGATTTCATTGCTGCTGGGTTAGAGCTCCAATTTTGCCTGACACTGCAAGTTTCTTGAAAGCAGGAAAGAAGTGCACAGACTGCTGGCTCTTCCCCTTTGTACGTGTCCTGTGCATGAACTGGCCTCTTGTTTTATCTGAGTCAAGACAGATTTCTTTACGATTCACTCCCCACTTGGCATCACGTGGAATCTTGGATTCCCTGAGGTGAGAGGCTGGTGCTTTGGTGTTTGTGCTGCCCCTCTGGACAGTGCCCAGCACCCCATGGTCACTGTGGTGGAGGAACTGGGAGAGAAGTTCCTGAGGGAAGCTTCATCATCTCATGCTCTGACCAACCGAGCTGATCTCAGGATGAGGGTCCTTACTCGGCCTTGAATTTTTTCCTGTGTCAGGCTCAGAGGCGACCTTAGCACTGCTGAATCCCATTTCTTTCTCTAATAATAAATCATATTTTCTCTCTCTGCCTGACAAAGGACACTCCTCAGAGCAGATTTCTTCAGCACAGACCTGCTGTGCTGCTCAACTCTGCCTCTGAAAAATTTAAGCTACTTCCCCGAGGTTACACAGCAACTCTTTGGCTTCACACTGAGTGACTGAAACACCCCTGATTGAGTGGTGGTTGTATTCCCATCTCCTTGGCGAGGAATTTTCTCTGTCTGACACCCCCAGCCCCCTCCAGCTGCCCGAGGGGCTGCACAGCACAGCTGGGGACACCTGGCCCTGCAGAACCCCTGCTCCTCGGGGAGCCCAGGCAGGGACATCTGCTCTGAGCTGAGAGCTGGCACCAGGAGGGCTTTGGCCTTGGAAGGGAGATATTTACTTTGTACAACTTCTCTGTAAACCAGCATTAGCTGCAGAAGCAGCAATCTATTTAGTCTAGGAACAGCAGAGCATGCCAGTGCCTCTGGAAGAGCCCCCCCTCAGTCCAGCTGGTTACTGGTACAATACTTTCCTACAGGAGGGAAAAAAGATGCTTTATTCCTCCCTCTTGGGTACCCTTGCTCCACAGCAGTGTACATTTGTCTGTGTCTCGCAGGTCAGGGTGGGGAGGGAGAACAAAACCTATTAGTTCTGTGGAAATGACAGAATTTTCATACAGGAGAAAGTTCTCCTCGGGATAATTTCTGTTCCTCTCACCAGGACCTGCTGCAGAAATCTCTCAGCATTGCTGCTTTGTGCCAGCCATGGCTAAACTCGAGTGCACACTGCTGCAGGCTCTGCTTGCCCAGGGTGGGGTTCAGCCAACTGGTCCTGATGGCAGAGCAAGGGTTGGGATCAAGTGTGAGGATGGAAAGTTAATGTGAGACCTTTAATAAGCAAAACCACAGCTCTGTGTGTGGGAGTGGCCCTGGTGACAGGAATGTGCCCATGCCAGGCTGGGAATCAAGGCAGGGATCCCTCCTCAGACTGGGAAGGACCAGACCAGGTGCTCCATGGAGCTGGAGCCTCCATCCTCTGTCGCAAGCCCAGAGCAAATCTCCCAGGATTTATGAAGTCCATGATTTGTGCCCTGTCTCAGGGCAACCACTGATCACAGAGGGAGCTGCTGGCCTGTGCTGTGGCAGAGCAAAGGGGGTGCCAAGGGCAGTGCCAGAGCTGGGAGAGGGACTGGAGAACAAAAGGTCCTGGAAAGGGGGCACAGAGAGCAGAGGGATGCCCTGGGCAGGGACTCTCAGGGGAAGGAGCTTGAAGCCCTGAATGGTGACAAGTTTCACTTATCCCGTGTCTCCAGTAGGAATTTTGGGGATTTCACAAGGCTGGACACAGGCACGAGAGCAGGGTGTGGGTGTCCTGCCAGGATGACCACGTGCCCTGAGGACACGGTGCTGGCCACACCCCACAGGGCACCTGAGGGCTGTGTTTGGGCTTTCTCGATTCAGAGCACACATGCCTGGCTTGGAAACCTGACTCTGCAGGCTGGGGAATGTCCAGGAGAGGCTGTGACCCACTGCAGGCTCTGACGCCTCATTCCAACCCCCTGGATGCAGCATGAGGGGTTTTTCCTGTGCAGATGGTGAGGGCAGGAGCAGCTTCGCTCCGGGCAGGGCTGTGCTGCCTCTGGAGGGTGGCCTGGGGCACAGGGACGTGGCTGGTGTTCCTGGGATGGGGCCAGGACGAGCAGCTCAGGGTTTGGCTGCCCTGTGGGGCCCATGCAGTGCCTGCCTGTGCTCAGTTTGGCTCTGCACAGAGCTGACATCTCCTGGTTTGTGTCACATTATGCATTATGTGATAATTATAAAAATGTGAAAATAGAACTCGCAGTACCAAGCAGGCAGCACGCAGCTTCGAGTGGTGCCATGTGTGTTTTCCTGCTTCCCCTCCGAGGATAAATGGCCCTTCAGAAAAGAGCCTCGTGCTTGGTTTAAGTTTCTCATTACTTCATAGAGGTTCTTCCTTGTAGGGCTCTTGGAGCAGGATTAGCTGGCAATGGGTGGCACAGTTCCCTTGGTACACAGCAGATCCAGCTCTGCTTTCCAAAGGGCTCAGGGCTGCTGCAGTCGCCTCTTATTTCCTGCCAAGTGCCCAGGGCAGGTTGATGTGAGCCAGTGCAAATGCTGGCTCCATCCTGGGATCAATGTGATGGGATGAACTGTGGTTTGCCATTTGTTCCTCCCAATTATCCACACAAAGCCGCGTCCCCTTGGAGCCACCTCCTTGGGGAAATTGGTCATTTTCTCTTCCTGGGTGGCACTGGTTTGTTTTTCAGTGCGGGTTTCTTGGTTCACTGGCAACTCCCAAGGCCAGCACAGAGCAGGAGAAGCGGCTTGGGATGTGCTGTGCGGGGGGATGAGTCTTCCTGTGGTTCCAGCAGACAATGGGAGGTGCTGGTCTGTGTCAGCATGGCAGAGAGGGAGCAGCAGGTGCTGCAGACATTCCCCAGTGCTCTGGGGGCTCCTCTCCTGCCGCTTAGAAATCACAGAATGGTTCGGGTTGGAAGAGACCTTCAAACTCATCTCATTCCAACTCTTCTTTTACTTTTCCATCCATTTCTGTAGTGGCCTCTCAGCCTCTGTGTTGAAATCACCACTTCTAACCCTTCTCTTTAAATCTGTGATCACAGCCAGAGGTTATTTCCAAGATAAGAAAAGGGGGCTGGAGCATCCTTCAGCAGCACCAACCAACAGAATACATTGGAGTTCATACTGTGGGTTATTTAATGAGGAACATGGCCTGGCTATTTGCTTTCTGGAGGAGTATAGACCTGTACAACAGCTAGGAGAGTTTTCATTTAGTACCTGTTCCTCTACGTAAAAAAATATACAGATTTTGGCTCTGAGCTCTCATTTAAACTCATGGGGTTTTTTTTTTCTGGATAAAATCAGGGAGCCCTTAGGGAGCTGAAAGTGAGCTTTGGAGCAGGAGGAGGAGAAGAGACTAATGTTTCTAGATTTTGAAATCTAGATCTTGTTTCTAGATCTTGAAGGCTATAGCCCTTTCCGTGTGGGAATGGCTGGTGCTGAGAGTAGGACTGCACTGCTGGGCTCCTTTAGGGTGAGAAGGGATCCCTTGTATTGGAAAGGGAGAACGGAAAGCTGGAGGGAGGCAAGGCTGGTTCCCAACAGAGTCCCCTTTTGCTCCAGTCAGAGGATCTGGTTACAGAGAAAACATCCCTGGCTGTGCTGGGCTTGTGTTACAGACAAGGGGGACCCCTCCTTTCTCAGCGGGGGTCAGCTTCTGCTGGCACGAATTCCTGGTTGTCCTGGATAAACCCTCGTCGGGAGCTGCCCTGGGAATGAGCAGAGCCTCAGGGGGCAAAACCGGGGGCTGAAAGGGCTCCTGAGCCTGTTCAGGAGGGAGCTTTGCCTCCCTGCTGGATGTGGTGCTGTACCGGAACAGGGAAGCACTTGGCTTTCCCTGGATTTGGGTGGGATGGACACCGGGGCTGCTGGAAACCTCAGGAAGGGAGAACCTTGGGGCAGCATCCAGCTCCTGGATTGCTCCAGGCATTTCAGGGCAGGGGGATGGCCTGGGCAGCAGAGCTGTCCTGGAGGGCATGACGAAGCTGGGCTGCCTGTGCTCCATCCTTGTGTGCATCCCATCGCTCCCATCCCACTTCCCTGATTCTGGACAGAAACATGGAGACTCAAGGATCGTATCTCAAGTGTTAAGAGTGAAAAAGGCACAACTGATTGGGACTGAAAAGCCAGGCTGTGATACAGCCCACCAAGGACAGGGGCAGCGCCGGGCAGCTGAGGGGAGGAGCAGCAGGAGATCCACAGGGATCACAAACCTTTGCATGGGACCGTGGCCATTCTCTGCCTCCTGAAATCCAAGGGCTGACCTGTTTCTTTCTAAGGCTGACCAAAAAACCCCACTGCTATGTTTTTATTCAAGAACAGCAGAGATGGGGACAGGAAGAGGGCAGATATTCCTGGCTGCTGCTGTTCAGGCTCTTGTGCCTTTGGGATCTCTCCTGGTTTTTGCTTCCCTCTGCAGACTCCTCCTTTCACCCAGAGCATGCTGCACCCACCGAACAACTTCTCCAAAGGAACAGCTCCATGGAGAAGCTTTGGGTGTGACACTTTGAGTGGCACAATTCAGTTTCTTCTAAAAACTGGGAAAAAAAGTTGCCGTTTATTGAGAATCTCACTCTGTGTTGTGAGGTTCCTGTTCCACACAGGCCCCGTGCGCCTTTGCAGTATCGAGAGGAGGATTCCAGGTACAGATCAGTTCAGTAAATACACTCCCTGATTTTTTTTTTTTAAGATTTCCTAAAATACAGGCAATATGTCATTGTCAGGAGACACTGATTCTCTTCAGATCTGTGGGCTGACTGATTACCTGCGAGGGGTTTTTTAAAAATAAAAAAAAAAAATTATTTGAGGGAAGGAGAAGAAGCAGCATTATAAAGGATTTTGAAGCAGGTACGACCTTCCTACCCACTGATGTAGGAAGCTGATATGTCATATGTGTGAAAACAAATGAGAACTTAACAAGGGGAGGGGATAATGACTCAAGAGAAGTTTGTGCTTGTTACGCAACCAGAAATCCCAGGACCTCAGAAATATTTGAAAGTATCACATTTTCCCCAATTCTTTCAAAAAATAAGCAATCCCTCCCTTTTTCACATCCACTCCAGAGGTAATCCGGTGCTGCCTTGCAATTTGAAACCGCAGCTTGTGTGTTATCTGGGCTGAAATGGTTGTGTTGCACCATTTTCAAGCAAATTGAGGGGAGGGAAATCAAATGCTGAGATTGTTGGGGTTTTTTTAAAGAAATGCTCTTCCTGGCAGCGTCCAGAGCCGTTGCATTTCCGGATTTGTTGCCACCCTCGAGACGTGTGAGGTCCAAGAAATGAGGCACACACGGGGCTTTGTGATGGCTGAAAGGCGGCTTTATCCTCTCCTGATGGAGCAGACGGCGCTGAGATGAGGGGAGGGATGAAAAAGTGTTATTGATAAACTGTCATTGATAACGCCGATAAAGTGTTATTGATAAACTGTAATTGATAACG
>NW_024581436.1:0-29040 GCF_017639235.1 Corvus kubaryi
CACGCTCTCTCCCTCAATACCATCCCAAATCCACGCTCTCTCCCTCACACCATGCCAAATCCACGCTCTCTCCCTCACACCATCCCAAATCCACGCTCTCTCCCTCAATACATGTCTGGCTGACGTAGCTGAGATCCCTTGTGGCAGAGGGTGAGATCCTAAATCCCTGAGTGCTAGAGCACAGATGGTCTTTAAGAACAAGGTCTTTTCTCTGGCAGCTGGAATTGACGCAGAATCCCCCACAATTTCCTCCTCCACGTCACTTTCCCTCATCTCCCCCCGGCAGAGTTTGGAGCCCATGAACAGCCACGTGTCCTGTAAAGCTCCCTGCGTTTATTCCGTTCAGGCTGCTCAGGAAGCAGGACCCAAACCCTTTATCAAGGAAAACAGGACACTGAACTACCCATGCCAGGCCACAAAAGCAATTACAGTTGGGAAAGCTCATGAGCTCATTCCCAAAATCCAAGCCAGGGGTGTTCTTCACACCGGTGCAGTTCCCAGCTGTCCCAAATGAGTTGGGATCCATCTTTTCCCATTCCAAACCTCCAGCTAACACACCCCCAGCAACTTCCAAACCCTGGTCTGCACATCCCTGACCCTGGAAGCACAGCAAGGCCTCACCTATTTCCCCTTCCACTCCAGACAGGTCACACCAAACACAACCACAAGGGTGCAAACCCCCAGGCAGCTCCACCCTGGGACCTTCCCACATGGGTGCTGCCTCCAGGGATGCACGGGAAGCTCATCCCCACCTTGGGATGTGTGGAGAAACCCCAGAGTCCAGTGGGAAGTGCAGATTCCTGCAGTTTGTGCCCACATCGGGAGCACTTGGACAAGCATTTGGACAACTTGTAACTGAACTCCGTTGGGTTTTCCCCACAATTCAGTCTCTCTGGAGCCTCCCAAAAGACTTCTCATTGCACTTGGATTAGAGACTTATTTGGCCTCCGAGGAGGCAGCTCTGGGCCTTCACTGATGCTCAGGTCTCAGAAACATTCCCAGTGTGCAGCCCTTCCACATCCCGGCTGGAGAAACGTTCCCGCATCCTTCCAAAGCTCAGTTCCAGCCCAGTAGTGAGCGTTGCAAACCCAGAAGTTGTTTTGTTTAATATTAAATATAGCCCATTTTGTTAACATGCTTCAGCTTCCAAGACTGAGAGATCACAGGCAAGAGCTGTCCCAGGAAAAGCCTCTTGGGATGAATCCCCTCCCAAACATTTGAACGATGAACAGAAGCAAAGGAATTTATCTGACATGATCTATAATAAGATTTCAATATAACATTCAGCCTACAGCATTTCTAAATATGGCCAAAGATCCCTGGAGTTATTTGGCATTATTTCATCTTCCAAGGATTTTCTTTCACTTATTCTGCTGTGTTTGCATACACAGGATTCCACATCCGTCACGGAGCGAGCCCGGCTGTTGTTCCATGGGCTCTCACTGAGATAAAACAGGTCTCAATCCAAGGTTGGCAGGTGCAGAATTTGGGAGTAATTGTATTTATTTATTAAAAAAAGGCCTTTTGACACCTGCTCAAAACTTGGAGATACAGGGAAAATTTTGAGTGACTCCGTTAAATCAAGGGTTGAAGGAATCCTGGAACCTGCTGGGTTCATTCCCTTCCAATCCCTCTCTCTTCCCAGGACATTGGGATATCTGAGGTAAGGAACCACCTGTCTTCTCAAAGCTCTACAAATCAGAACACGTCACCACAGACTGGCATTCTCATTCCTCTTCCCAAACATCAGAAAAATGCCAAGGGGAAGGAAAAATAGAAAAAAATTCTTCCCTGTGAGGGTTATGAGGCCCTGGCACAGGTTGCCCCATCCCTGGAAGTGTCCAAGGCCAGCCTGGACAGGGCTTGGAGCAACCTAGGATAGTGGAAGGTGTCCCTGGCCATGGCAGGGGGTGGGATGGGATGAGCTTTAAGTCCCTTCCAATCCAACCCCTTCCACAATGACCAAATCTTCCACGACTTCCTCACCTCGGAACAGGAGGTGTCTTCAGGAATACCAGTGTCCTTTGGAGCAGCAGTTCCAGCAGGGAGCAAAGCCCACCCCACCCCACAAGGAACACTCACCATGACGGTGCAGTCCTCGGAGCCGCTGGCGATGACCTGGTCATTGTGGGGACACCAATCGATGTCCAGCACCGGCCCCGTGTGGCCACACACTGTGGGGTAGGACTTGTCAATCCTGCCTGTCTGGAGGGAAGAACGAGAAAGAGAGCTGTGATATCCCGCAGGAAGCTGCTTCCCAACCCTCCGTTTGCTCTTTCATATCTGCAATTCCATGAGATCTGAACTCATGGATCAGCAGGGGAAACAAACCAGCAGCTCTTCTCCAGCATCAACGAGCTGGAAATTCCCTAGGGAGCAAGGAAAGGGTTCAGAGATCCAGCACAGGAGGGCTGTGACCCCACACCTCAGCACCTGCTGCAACACCATCCCTTTGTCCATCCCAACTTTTTGAGAAGAGCAAAGCTCTGGTTTCATCTGTGCTTCCCAACAGCAACAGCTGAAGACAACCAAGGTAAAAGTGTCATTGGAGGGCGTTGCTGGTCACTGGATTTACCAGGTCTCCCTGGTTTCTTAACACAGAAGGATTTTGCTTGGATGGGAAGATGTTAGGATGCAGTTGTGCAGAGGAAAATATTGTTTGGAGGAATAAATGTTGCCAGCATGGACTGTGTCAGCCACACCTGATCCACACCTGCCTCTCCATGGCCAGAGGACCGAGGCCACCAATGCCAGGCTCCCTACAGGGATAACATTTCCAAAAACAATGAGCTAACGAGCCACTTAAACCCGAACTGGGACAAATCCAGTGATTCCAACCCAGCTGATGCTGACACACCAACTTTGCCCCTGGATCTGTGTTTTGCTGAGGAGCCCCTGAAGATCCTGAAGCACCTGATCCCCCCCAACAGCTGATTCCACAAACAAGGAAGAAGGGAAAGGAAAATCACTCTCATCATCCTTCTCTCTCTTGGCCAAGCCTTGCACACAAGGGAAGCAATATCTACAATACTGAGGATGCACAGCAGCAGGGGAAGGAGGAAACTCCTCCACTTCCACAGCCACGTCCCTGGTCCTGCTCCATGGGGTTTTGTTTCCAGGGAATGACCTTTTCATGATGAGTGATGGGAGAAGAGAGACAGCAGGCAGAGGTCTGGGATGGGGTCGTCTTCTTTTGTGTTTAAACATGCAGAAGAAATGGTTGGAATTTCCCTCCTGCCATTGGACAGTAACATTCCCCAACCTTGGAGGTGACATTCCTTAATTTATGCCTCCCACCCTGCTCCATGTGGGAGGCTGCTCCTATTCAAGGCTGATAACCAGAATAATGCTGGACATTGGCTTTTGAGGACAGCTGACCTGGAGCCCTCCACTAACAGCAAAACAAGATATGGATCCCAAAAGATCCCACTATCTCCGAAATGGCCAAATTTAGGCTTCAAAAGGAAAAGAAAGTCTCAGTGATTCAACTGCTTTTGGAATTATTAAAAGGGGAAGAGTTGTGGATGAAGAGCCATAAACCTGCCATTCAAAAATTAAAGCCTGTGTAATCCCTCTTGGATGCCACAATGTGAAACAGGATTTAAAAAATTAATACACCCAACTGCCATGTAGAATTCATCCATTTTAATTTACCTAATTAGAAGGAGAATCATGCAGAGCACACGAACTGCAGAAGGCACATGACAGGCCACAGACAAATACAGGCCTGAACCAAAAAGGAAAAATAGGAATAATAATGTAAAATGTCAGGGACTGCCTGTTCTGGCTCCCTGGCAGGAATCAGTGGGATCCTCCAGGAGGAGCCTCTGGTAATTATTTCCAGACTGCACGAGCACTTATGGGTTCAGTTTTGGGGTTTTACAGTCATTTATGACTGTGGGAAGGGAAAAAAAAAAATCAATTTGAGCAAATTAAAGGCCAAACGTCACCTTTCAGTTTGGATCCCGATGAACCTGCACAGCCTGAGCAGGAGCAGCCAGGAGCCCGTGGCAGCAGTGACACACAGGAGCTGCTTCCCACCACCCACGCCAGAGCTCGCCTCTCAAACCAGGATCCTGCACTTCCCTGAAGAGCAGTGCTTTGAGAATCATGGAATGGGTTGGGTTGGAAGGACCTTAAAGATCATCCAGTGCCACCCCCTGCCATGGGCAGGGACACCTTCCACTAGCCCAGGGTGCTCCAAGCCCTGTCCAACCTGGCCTTGGGCACTTCCAGGGATCCAGGGGCAGCCACAGCTTCTCTGTGAAATCCATTCCAGGGCCTCCCCACCCTCACAGCCAGGAATTTCTTTCCAGTATCCCATCTAAATCTACCCTCTTTTATCTTAAAGCCATTGCCTCATATCCTGTCCCTCCATCCCTTGTCCCAAGTCCCTCTCCAGCTCTCCTGGAGCCCCTTTAGACCCTGGAAGTGGCTCTGAGGTCTCCCTGGAGCTTTCTCTGCTCCAGGTGAACACCCCAGCTCTCCCAGCCTGACTCCAGCCCTCAGAGCATCTCCACAGCTTCCTCTGGACTCTCTCCAGCAGCTCCACATCCTCCCTGAGCTGGGATCCCAGAGCTGGAGGCAGCTCTGCAGGTGGGGTCTCACCTGAATTCCCTGTGCATCACCCACAAACACCCCTCTCTCCCTGCCTGCACCTGGAGAGTGACCCCAAACCCCGTTTCCCACAGGGAACAGACAGGCAGGATGGGGAAAGGAGATGTTATTTAGCAGCAGTGTGGGAGAGGCAGCAACTTCAAGCTTCTTTATCCACAAAGAATTCTCAAACCAAGGAAAAGAGGACAAAGCAGAGCAGGAGATGTCCCACACAGCTGCTCCCTGGGATCTGGCAGAAAAAGACAATCCCAGGGAGATGAAGAGCCCAGGGGCATATCAACATCTTCACCTGGGCATGAAAGGAGAGACCCTGCTGCTCAGCAGGCTCCAGGAATAATCCCAGAATCATTCCAGTTGGGAAAGATCTCCAAGATCATCCAACCTGTGCCCAATCCCCCCGCCTTGGCACCCAGCCCAGAGCCCTGAGTGCAAGGTCCGGTCCTTCCTCAGCCACCTCTGGGGAAGTACAAAAATGAGTATTACACATCAAAACAAGACTAAATAAGGATGTAAAGTTGCTGCTGGAGGCCCCAGTGGGGTGAGCAGGAGCGGCAGCCCTTTGAGAGAAGCTCCTGCCTTGTGGTCAGAGGCACCAAACGGTCTCTGCAGAGCAGAGGAAACCACGGTGTTTTCCTGAGCACGGCCTGAGAGCTTGGCCGCGCTTTTGAAGGTGCCACATCCGCCCCTCGTCACCAACACCTTCAGCAGGGACCCTCCCAAGGCACCGTGGGGACAGCACAGGACAGCCACCCACAGCACCATCACAGGGATGACCCCTCGGGGTGAGGAATGAGCAGCTTTGAACTCAGGTGTGGTATTTTGCCACCTCTCAGCATCACTGTTGCAAATTCCATCCGCCAGATTCCTCCTCCCGGCAGCATTCCGCTGCCTGGAGCAGGGAACCCCAATTCCTGGCATTGTACTGTGCTCAGAAGAGCTTGAAAAATCAGTATTTTAGGGGATTTGCCAAAAGGGAAAAACCAGGAAAGCTGCAGTAGGGTTATAAAAACCCACCAGGCTGCAAAATCACCAAATTCCACGGTTTTGAACGCAATTCCTCTCCAACGCCACCGGAACACCACGAGGTTTGGCAACTTGGTTGCCAGCTGGGTGTGTTTCCATGCTACTCTAATGCTCCCAGGTTTGGGGATTTATTTATTTATTTGTAAAATGTAATCTTTTAATTAGGAGAGGATTTGAAATAAATCTCAAGTGCTGATACACAGCTTAAAATTAACTTCAAGAAATTCAATCCTTCTCATAATCCACTGGGACTGTGGTTCGACACATCCCTGATAACTTTTGAATTTTGGAGTTGTATTTGATAAGATATTGGTTAAAAAGGTGAATTTGAGGATTTTTAATAAAGTTGGTGTTGACTGAACACACATTCAATATTCAAGGGGTGAAGTTGCCTTATTAATTTTAAGTGCTTTCATGTATTCCAGATCAGAAAAAAAAAAAAAGTTAAATCATAAGAAATATTAAACCCAGATCAGATGAGAAGAAAAAAAAAAAAGATTAAATCCAAAAGGGATGGATAAGCAACACAAGAAAACTGTTCCTAAAAGTGGGAGTTTTATGAATTAATTTGAGTGTCTTGTGATCGTTTCTCTGCCAGAAAAGGGCATTTGGTGGCAGGAAACAGCTCATGGATTATGGTAAAAATATCAGGGAGAACAGCTGCTTCCCCAGCCCATGGCTGTGCTCCTTGAAATCTCCATTTAAATTAGGGAAGTGGCATCGAGTTGCACAAGTCAAAGCAGCTCCCCCCTCACTCTGCACAAGTTTGAGGAAGGAAATCAGGTCACAACTGCAAAGTTTGAAACCCCAACTGAACTGCTAGAGAAAATACTCCTCTTTTCTTTAAATCATAGATTTTCATTAAAACACTCCTAAGTTTCACCCAAGGAAGTTGAACTTCTGAGCACTGACCCTCCACCTCTGGCTGCAGCAGCTGGGCCTGGAGGAGGCACTAGGGAGAAAACTGGGCTGAAATGGAAGCTCCTGCCCATGCCCAACATCCATCAGTCACCCCACAGCCCAATCCAGGCATCCAGAACAAATCTGGAAGATTAGGAAGTGTTATTCCCAAAAGATACACTGGAAAAGTCAGGCAGTAAGAGACCACTGGGCTCTCCAAGAATTCCCCAGCAATGCTCCCATTCTCCCGGTCACCTTGGCAGCTGCAGGGCTGTGACATCGGATACTGGGGGAAATTTCTTCACTGGAAGGGTGGTCAAGCATGGAACAGACTCCCCAGGGAAGTGGGGGAGTCACCATCCCTGGAAGTGTTAGAACACAGGCAGTTGGGGCATTTTGTGACGTGGTTTAGTGAGAATGGGGGCACTCGGTCAAAGGTTGGACTTGATGAGCTTGGAGGTCTTTTCCAACCTTAATGATTCCATGATTCTATGATTCCATCCCAGGCTGCCACAGAATGGACACATGCTGGCTTTAAAGAGGAAAAAAACCCAACACAAACAGTCCTCACACCCAACCCAACCTGTGAAATCCCATCACTCGGAGCTGGGAGTGCAGCACAGCTCCAGCACTTCCATGGATGTTTGTCCCAGCTTCCACAGGAAAGCTCTAAACACACTCCAGAAATAAATTTCAAAAAGAGAGACCTGTTGCCCAGAAATTCCAATTAAAAAGGGACAGAGTCACTCTTTCATTCCCTCCCCAAAATATGATTTCCAAAGCAGTTCATCCCCCTGCTCCTTCCCAGCTGCAGGAAAACCAATGGGTATCCCAGAAGTTGAGGGTTCTGGATAAAGTGGTAAAACCCCACTGCAGTTCAGAGGATGAGCATCCACCCAGAGAGAGCAGAGCTGCTGGGCAAGGAGACAGGGATCCACAGGGATCATCCCCAAGAGTTGGGAACAGATGATCCAGGGCTCCACCAAGCACAACTTCCATTTTCATTATTGGACAAGTCCTTAAAATTGCAGAGGTATTTGTACAAACCTCTGACTGTAAGACAAGGGATGGAATTTGCTGCTTTTTTCCCTGGAGGAATGAGATCCATTAGCCCCTCTGCTGCCCTCTCTTCCCTACTACATTAGAAGCTGATGATCCATTGGAATCAAGCTGACAGTGATAAATATAAACTTCTTTTTATAGAGAGAAATCCAAGGTGAAATAAAAGGACAGAATCCATCACACTCCCCCTAAAATGGCTGGAAAGGCTTAATAAACCCATCATGGCAAAACCTCCTGATTTTATTTTACACACAGTTCAGAAAAGGATGATTTTCTTTCCCCCAAAATCCTTCCTGGTGGAATAGGAATGGGGAAGAGCTGCTTAACAACTCTCATATGCCATGGATGAACACCAAGGCCTGTCACTTGCAGAACGACATATTCCTTGGAGAAGATCATTCCCGAGGTGTGCACGCCCCCACCCACATGCTAATTGCCTCTCAGGGCACCATCTGATCCCAGATCCTGCAGGAATGTTGCTGGTGTGAAAGGAGTGCAGGAAAATGGAAAAATCTAATAAAAGCTATATCCAAAAGGGACTGAATAAACCTCTGGTAAAGGCCTTACGTAACACAACTCGTGGCTGAATGGATCTTTCTGCATGAACTCAAACAAAAAGGAACATTTGCAGCAGGTTTTTCTGTGCAGATAAAAACTGCAAAGGGTTTTTGAGGAGGGGAAAAAAAAGAAATTTGTCTCCAGTTCTGCTGGAGCACAGACCCAGCACCAGAACCACCCCTGAATCCAGGTGTTTTTCCAAGTCATTCTGCCCAAACTATCAGGAAACCCAGAGAATTTTAATCTGGTACCTCCCCTGTGTACCCAGAGCTTTCCCTGGGATAAGGCTCAGAGAAAACCAATCCTACAACCACAGCCCAGAACAAGCAGGGAAGTTTCCAGTTCTTCCCTGGTGAGCAGAGTTAATACTGATTACCCTGGCTCTTATCACCTACACAGCCCTGATGGAGAGGAATTACAGCTTTTCCAAACTATGTGGCTCATTCCAACAGAGGCCAACCCTCCAGACCGAGCAACCTGTGGGAATTGGATTGTCTGATGCTCAGCGGCTCCTGCCGGAGCATGGGAATAGCGAGTTCCTGGCAAAGCCCCTGCACATGTGCGTGCAAGAAAACAGGAAGTTCAGACAAAGCATTTCCACAGCCAGCAAAGCCGGCTCGGCTGCACCGGCTGCGGCTGCTCCGGGAGCTGCGGGGATGGAAAGGGGATGCAGCCCCTGGGTCTCCCATGCCTCTATCTAGCGAAGGAGGGAGGGGGCCGGAGAGACCCTCAGCAGCACGTGGGGGCTTGGGGCACGGCGGGGACGTGGGTGCACAGGGGATAATTCACACACACACACGGGTTAATGAATCCCGGCGCGCACGGGCCAATTCCCGCGCTCACGGGTTAATTCCCGCGCACTTGCCGCGCCGCGCCCCCGCCCCCGCCAATCAGCGCGGCGGCCGCGAGCGCTGCCATGACCATATTAGGTAAAAAGCCGCGGCCGCCGCAGTGCCGCTGCGGCGGGCGCGGGTGCGCGCGCGCGGAGGGGCGGGGCTTGCGGAGACAGGGGCGGGGCTTCCCCCTCCCTCCGCTGTCCGTCCCCCCCCCACCTCACACCGAGCACATGGGTGCGGGGTCCCGGCGGGTTCATCGCGCCCCAAAAACACCCCCAGACCTCCGACCCAGCGCCGGGAAGGAGCTGGGAGCCGCCTGCCCGGCAGGGAGAAACCCCGGCCATAACAAAACGCTGCAACGGTACCGCAAATTGGCAAGAAAAAGCGCGTTAAAACGAGTAAAATTCCCCCTTTTCTGTGCTCACCCCGCACCGAGGGTCAGCCACATCCCAAATAATTCCCAGTGAGCCGCAAAGCACTGGGTTTGAGCAGCCACGATGTCATGATGGGCTATTTTCCCTGCAGAAATGCAGCAAGTGTATTTTTATGGCCCAATTTTAAAATCAGCCCAAACCCATGGCTGAAAATTGCTTTTTTTTTTTTTTTTTTTTTTACCCCTGAATATAACAACAAGGATTTTGCTGCGGGGAGCTTAATAAGTATCTGTGCTAAACAGGCTCAAAGAGAAATCCAAATGTTATTTAGGGTGTTGAAGTTCTGAAGGAACAATTTCATCAGCCCAGGCTATAAAAATAAATGCGGAACCCAGGAACTGGTTAGAGCAGAGCCAGCAAAGCACTGCATTGCAAAAGAACGTGTCAGGCTGGGGGTGAGGGACACAGCTCCTCCAGCTTCCCATGGAACCTCCTCAGATGTGGATGTTAAATGGCTGTGGAAGGCAGGAATGGAGCTGAGGGCACCAAGGCAGTGATAAATAGAGGGAGAGTGGGAGGAAGAACAGAATGGATGTGAAAATAACGCCAAAGATGGCATTTAAAAATGCAGAAGGCCAGGGCACTCAGAATTAGCAGGAATTTCTGCCAGGGACTGAGAAAACACAGAATCATGGAATCATTAACATTGGAAAAGCCCTCTGAGACCATTGAGTCCAACTGTTCCCCCAGCACTGCCAAGGCCATCATGTCCCCAGCTGCCACATCCATGAGGCTTTTAAATCCCTCTGGGGCTGGGGACTCCATCACTGCCCAGGGCAGCCTGTTCCAATGCCTGACAACCCTTTCCATGGAGAAAATTTCCACAATATCCAATCTAAACCTCCCCTTGCACAGCTTGAGGCCATTCCCTCAGGGTCTGTCCCTTGTTTCCTGGGAGCAGAGCCTGACCCCCACCTGGCTGCCCCCTCCTGTCAGGGAGTTGTGCAGAGCCAGAAGGTTCCCCCTGAGCCTCCTTTTCTCCAGGCTGAGCCCCTTTCCCAGCTCCCTCATCAGATTTGTGCTCCAAACATTGGGATGTAAGAGAGGAAAAGAAGGATGCACATCCCCTGCTGTGGGCATGTGGAATTCCTCATCCAGGGCTGTGCCACCACGCGTGGTCCAGGCAGGAGGAGGACACGTGGCCTGAGGATGAGCCCAAAGCAGGGAAGGGCTGCTCATCAGAGCACCAAACGGAGCTATTTTGGGAGGTTGGGGTTTGGCTTTGCTTAACACGATGGAGAAGTCGCTGCCCCTGCTCTGCCCTGGCCGGGCGGGAAGTTGAGCTGAGCCCTGGGCACTAATTCTGTATTCCACAGGGCAGATCTGGAAGTGGAGCTGGGAAAGCAGCTCAGGGCTGATGACAGACTGAGGACAACTTAACCACAGCTTAAGAGAGGAGCTGGAGGGTCACAGAGGAAAGAATGTTGCAAAAAAAGGCTTTTGATCACAAGAATTTGCTGGTTAAGCATCAGAAAGGGATGAGACAAATCTCCTCCAGAAGATGGATGTGACATTTCCATGTAGGACCAGAGGCAACAGGAATGCCCTTCCTGGAACCAGCTCATTCCTTCACATGCCTCCAATGTGGGGCTGCAAGGAGCAGTTGGGCTCAGGTGCATTCCTGAATGAATTCTGCAAGGAGCAGTTGGATTCAGATGATTCCTGAATTAATTCTGCAAGGAGCAGTTGGATTCAGGTGGTTCCTGAGCAAAGTGACAAAAAAAAAAATAGTTGAATCCCTGACAGTAGAAAAACCTGACTTGATCATAAAGAGGCTTCTAAAATACGATTCCATGTGGAAAGTTCTGCCAGAATTGGCTCAGATGAGTCAAGCAAACAGCTTGTTTGTTGTGTTTAATGTACAGGAAGCATCAGACTGATTACAGACATTAAACACATTCATACACGGCACCACCGAGCAGCGTTTGTCACCACAGCTGACACTTCCCAGCCTTCAGTATTCCCAGAGAAACTCCGGGATGACAGCACAGCCGAGCAGGTGACTCAAGAAATATTCCAGCAGCACTTACCTTGTGCAGAGGCAGCACCAGGAAGGCTCCCCCACCGCTGGCATCCACGATGATGGCCACGAAGCGGGGGTTGACGGCGCAGAAGGAGCTGTCCCAGGTGACGCGGGACACGCGGATGTCATCGTAGCACTGGTCGTTCTTCACCGCCTGGCCGAAGACGTGCCGGAATTTGCTCTGTCGTACCACCCGCCTCATCGTGTCTGCACAGGGATGCAAAAGGAGGGGGTCAGTTCAAGGGGAAGGATGTCCTGCTTGTCCAGAAGATTCTTGGACAAGGATCTACAACACTGGATCTTCGCATCAGCTCCATCGCCCCGCTTCCAGCAACGCGGGAACACGGGGTCGCTCGCTGTTGGTAGAATCGTGGAATGGCTTGGGTTGGAAGGGACAGGATCCCAGAATGGTTGGGGGTGGGAAGGGATCTCTGGAGATCAGCCAGTCCAACGCCCTGCCAAGGCTGCTCACCCAGAGCAGGTGACACAGGAATGCATCCAGGTGGGTTTGGGATGTCTCCAAAGAGGGAGACTCCACGCCCTCCCTGGGCAGTTCCAGTGCTCGGCCACTCTCCATGGAAAGAGGTGGAATTCCATGTGGTTTAGTTTATGGCCATTGCTCCTCATCCTATTGTTGGGCACTGCTGGAAAGAGTCTGGCACCATCCTCTTGGCACCAAAGACCTTAAAGCTCATCCTATTCCACCCCCAGCATGGGCAGAGATACCTCCCACTATCCCAGATTGTTCCAAGCCCCATCCAACCTGGCCTCGGACACTTCCAGGGATCCTCCACCTTAAGACCTGGCAAATTCTCAGCCAGCTTTGCCTTTTCCTTCTTTTATTAACTAAAATTTCAGGTAATTTTACATCCAACCCAACCCAACTGCATTTCCAGGGGGCTTTTACAGAATTTGCCAATTAAGCATTAATTTCCCCACTGTAAATGTGTTCCCTGACTGCAGTAAAGGAAGTTCCTAATCCCAAAAGCAGTTTTTAGACAAGTCTCCACATATTTTCAGGGATAAATCTAGTCTTGGATTGAACTTGTTTACTTTCAAGTCAGACAGGGTCCAGAAGATGTAAATAAAAATGCAAGCTCTCAAAATCCGGTGTTCCTGTGAAGTGGTTCCACATGTTCCCTAGCTTCCAGTTCTTTCTTCTAACTCCAAAATCTCCCTAAAAAAAAAATGAGTTTCCTAGGCAGAAAGAAGTAATGGAAACAAGTTAATGACTCCAATTAACTTGGTGTGTCTGTAGCATTTCTTGAGAAAAATTATTTTCAAGAATGCTGGAGTTAGAATAGAGGGAAAGGGAATCGGTGTGGAAAATTCCAGTACCTGGGAGAAGACACAGGCACAACACCAGCCTTGGACTGTGGATACAACCTACGGAGCCCTTGCATCTGGGAAGGGCTTTTCCCATCTCAGAGAAGAGGGAACAAAAGAAGAGCCTCCATACAGCATCTTGCTTTTACATATGGGAAAAAATATTTCTGTCCCAGTCTCTAGGGAAAGCAAAAAAAAAAGGGAAAAAATAAAAATAAGCAGAGTCCACCTCCTATCTCGCCTCTCAGAAGGTCCCCAAACATATGGAGAGGCTGGGAAAAACTGCGCAGCTCCTGGAGCTCCTCGCTCCAGCACGATGCTCCGGAGTGAGAGACTGGGAATGTGGCTGCATCCCGAATCCCTGCTCCCAGGCTGTCTGCTGCAAACTGTGATGAAAGCTCAGAGGGCTGTCTGTGACTGCAAAGGCTTCGCAGGGAAGCGCCGAGCGTTGATGGGTGTTTTGTAGTCTGGGAGGTTAAATAAAAAATTAACAGCGACAAAAAGCGGGATAACTGCAGGGAAGCGCTCATCAGAGCCGGGAAATGCCACGGAATGTGTTTGAAGAGGAGAAAAATGTTCCAATTAACGAAACAGACAGCTCTGCAGTGAAACTGGTTCTGCAGAGATAAGGGAGAAGAAGCAGAGGATTTGTTTTCCACCAGAGCCCATTTGGGAACTGGCACTGGTCACTTCCATGGTGGCTCAGCTGCTGGGACAGGGATGTACCAGTGCCACTGGAGCCACCAGTGTGCCCAGTCCACACCAATTTGGGGTCAGTTTTGTGATGGGGATGCCTGTCCCAGGTGTGGAGTGGAGGCCACTGAACACCTTCACGCTGACCTGAGCTCCACACACTGGTGACACAGAGCCAAGGGCTCCACAGTCATTCCCAGCCACGGAGAGCAGGTGGGGGTTCCCCACAGTACCTTTTCCATACTGATATTTTAAGGATAATTAAGAATGTTTAAGAAAAACCAGGTCTTAAATGCAAAATTTTTGGAAGAACTGGAGTGTTTGATATATCCACGGAAAAAAAGCTATATGGAAATTGTTAATGATTTCTGTCCCATTAAAGCCGAACTTAGGCTCCCCCCCTACTTCCATCAGTCACTGGAATTGTGTAATGCACTTTCTGCCAACTGTTTCCCTCAGAGCACAAATCAAAGGCCTGTTCCACGCTGGACACACCCCGGAACATCGGAGTGCGATGGGAAGTCGTAAACCAGGAGCTGCTCTCCAGCTCCAGCCAGCAGGTGAGAGCACTAAATAAAATCATGGAATGGTTTGGGCAGGAAGGGACCTTAAAACTCATCCAGTTCCACCCCCTGCCATGGGCAGGAACACCTTCCACTAGTCCTATCCAACCTGGCCTTGGACACTTCAGGCACGATCCCAGCCTCACCAAATCATGCCCAAAGAAAAGGTGAATTTCAACTCCAAGATGCCCAAATGACAAGAAATGCTTAAGTCTCAGGGTTCAGTTAAGACACATCAGAAAAAATGCAGTTCCACACCCAGTTACTGATTTGTGTCAACTCATTCCAAGCCCTGTCACACGCTTCCATCCCGAGGGCTCCTCCCAGAACCGTGAGGGCTTGGCTGAACCTCTGAGAGTCCATGGCCAGGGCTGGCAGTGAGACCATGCAAGAGCAGCATCACCCCCATCTTCCCTCCTTTCTGCCATTCCCCAGGCCACCCCCAGGACATTGGGAATGTTCTCCCAAGCCCAACGTGCCACGACACCACCGGAACTCACACCCAGCTCAGCCCTCTCCCACCTTACTCATCATCCGCCCACTCGACTCATCCAGGAGCAGGGAAAAGGCTCCTGCTTTGTGCACGGTGGATTTCCAGGAGTGTTCACCCCTTGGCAACATTCCCACCCTGCTGTGAATCCAGATTAAAATCAGATTGTTGGGAAGAAGGTAAAGCGAAGGTTTGAACTTGTCATGCTGAGCAAGAACAGCAAATTGCCTGGAATCACATCCCACAGAGCCAGGGGTCTGGGAATGTGGCTGCTCCAATGCTGGGAATTCAGCCTTGTGATGCTTTCAAAGGATTATTTGTGGATAATTGTATCTCTTCTTCACTTGATCAATAGCAGAACAGCAGGAAAAGATGTTCATTTCAAATATCAGATCCTGGGGATCTGTCACCCCTTCCACATTCACGGAAGAGAAACTCCCTTTATCCCACTGTGAAACCCTACTACTTTATTTCCCTCATTTTCACCGTTTGATGCAAAGGGTAATCATTTGGTTTTCTATAAATGACTTTTAAAAAATGTAAGGAGTTCAGGAGCATCCAAAAATATCCTTATTTGTTCCAAAGGGATGTGCTGGAACACACCTTCCCTGCCCTCTTCCCCACCTACAGCTCGTCATCCTTAGCAGGAACTCTCTGATGCACACATGGTGAGCAGCCCCCAAGTGCTCATTTCCATAGCAAAGGGAGTGATTCTTGGCGTTGGATCAGAGCCATTTTGATCTGGCTGCTCTCCAAGGAGAAGGAGGGGGGAATGTGCTGCCTGTGGTTGGAAGGAGCAGCGGCTGCAGCTCTTTCAGCTCACCAGGGAGAGCAGGTGAAAAACCCAACGGGGGGAGCTGGAGCCTGAGCACCCCAAAAGAGTCTCCTGTCCCTGGCACACACTGTCCTTAAATGGGAAGAGAGTTTAACATTCTCCTCTTTGCTTCTCAATCCCCTTCCTTCTCCTCTTCCTCCTCATCCATCTCCAAGAAAATCCACAGCTCAATTTGGCTGCCACAGGTTCTCCCAGCAGACTCACGGGCAGGAGCTCCAGGCTTGGCCAATTCATGGAACGGTTTGGTTTGGAAGGAACCTGAAAGCTCCTCCAGTTCCACCCCCTGCCATGGGCAGGGACACCTCCCAACCCAGCCTTGGGCACTTCCAGGGATCCAGGGGCAGCCACAGCTTCTCTGGGCAACCTCTGCCAGGGCCTCATCACCCTCACAGCCAGGAATTTCTTTCCAATATCCCATCTAAATCTACCCTCTTTTATCTTAAAGCCATTCCCCCTTGTCCTGTCACTCCATCCTTTATCCAAAGTCCCTCTCCAGCTCCTCTGGAGCCCCTTTAGGCAGTGAAAGGGGCTCTGAGCTCTCCCTGGAGCTTTCTCTGCTCCAGGTGAACACCCCCAGCTCTCCCAGCCTGGCTCCAGAGCAGAGGGGCTCCAGCCCTCGGAGCAGCTCCGTGGCTTCCTCTGGACTGGCTCTAACAGGTCCATGTCTTTTTTGTGCCACTTTTAGGATTATCAGGTGAGACACCAACACCTGAGATGATTCACCCCAAGGAAAGGCTGATTCAGCCTCTATCACACTTGCAAAAGGATCACCTGGGCGGTTCAGGGAACCTTGGGAAATAACTTTGGAAATACCCAAGTGGGTAAGGAAGTGTATCCATGGCTAACGGGGCTGTGCTGGGGATTTTCTCTTAGGAAGTGGACTTGGAACAAGAGCTTTAAAAAAAGAAATGAATCAGATTATTATCTATGCCCTTAAACCTTGCCTGAGGAACCATCTCCATCCACTTGCTAGACAGAAGCTATTTTTGAGGGGTAAAGCACAAATTTAGAGGATTTAAAACCTCCTGACTGGGAGCTGAAAGGCTTTTAAATTTTGCCAGAGCTACAACCCTCAGCAAAATTAAAACAGAAGTGTTGGACACCCTGCAAAGGCCTCCACAATAGAAGTGCTGACAGATCTACGGCTGCTGAGGTCCTGCATCCCGCTCGGCCACACACGGCATCTTGGTGGGGACAGAGGAACGAGCCTTCAAATCTCTTATTTATTCCCTTCCTGAGTGACTTCCAGCTGAATTTTACCAAAACTTTGGGTTCATCTCCCAGTCTGTGCCCTCTGAACAGCCCAGCCCTTGTGGCAGCTTTTTAAAGGACCTTGGAAAGGCCAGCCGCGCTCGCACAGGGATACTTTTCATTCCACTCCTTTCTGATCTCCCATCACGATGTGTCACAAGAGCTACCATGAGTTTGCCCATTTTCCTGTTTATAAAGGATTTATCTGTCTCAAGAATCCAACAGATGGATTTCTGTGGCTTTGGAGGGTTTGCAGCCTTGCTTATGCAAGAGGAAATGCATCCTGCTAGGGAACACTTACAGGAAAACCCCCCACTAATGGCAAAATCCTGCTCAGCCCATGTGATTGTGATCCCTTCTGGAAAGGGAGGCATTGGAATAAAAGGCCAGTTGAAGTCAGACAGCCGGAGGCTACTGTTAAGGGGGGGTGAGGAGATACAAATCCAGTGGATAGGGAGAACAGCATTTATAAAAGGTTGGTACTTGGCACTGGAAGGGCTCTTCCTTAAGTGGAAAAAGTCAAGTTGCAGCTGTTGGTGGTGAATCCCCAAACTCCCAGTCTGAGCCTTGCTGAGGAGCTTTGGAATAAAGGTCCAGTCTCAATGATTAAAAAATGAGAAGCAGATTAAAAAAAATAAAAATCAAGAGGTCAGTGGTTGGACTTGATGATCTTAAAGGTCTTTTCCAGCCTCGGTAATTCAATGGTTCAATGCACCACCACCAATTACAAATGATGTTATGGGATGGATGGGGTGCTGGGGTCAGCAGGGACAGGCGATGGTCCCGTTGGTGAAACTGCAACATGGGAAAGCCCAGAGGATTCCCAAGTACCAACTGTGAGGCCCAAGGTCTTCCTGAACACCTGGGCTGAGCCACTTGGGCCTCATCTGCCAAACCAGTGAGTGCTCAGAGCTGGTTTTATACAAAAATATAGGAAGTATGTTATGAGCATAAACCCAAACCAGGCCATGAATGTTCCAACCTGCCCCTGGCATGGAGAGAACACCCTCCCTGGGAGCAGGGCTGAGCCACATCTGCGGAACAGTTGGCCATCGTGGAGATAAGCAGCGGAGAAAAGCCCACAAGGAATCTGCTAATTCACTCCTTGGAGCACTTTGAACATCCTGTGGAAGATAAGGTACAGAGCCACACATGGAAGGGAGAACAGAGGCATTCAGAGGGTTTGGAGCCATTAAAACACCACCATCCCTTTGTGTTTCCTGCTCCTCGCAGCAAGGACGGCTCCGTGCCACTGCTGTGGGCCCAAGGGAGCAGGGACTGAGCCAGCAGCTGCACCCCACTGAGAAAGGGCACAGAGACCTCCAGGTTATTTCCTAATCACTCCCTTCTGGCATTTCTTCACTCCAGAGCCTTGGTTGTGCAAGCTCCAGGGTTCTCGGTGACCCAGGGCCATGCACAGCCACAGGGCCAGGGACACACACTGCCCTGGGCTCAGTCCAGCTGCACATCTATTGCAGGGAAATATTGCCACCACTGTCACCGGTACGTCACCAGCAAGGCTGGAGGAGTGTAGTGGTTTGGTCAGTATCACAGAATCCCAGAATGGTTTGGGTTGGAAGGGGCATTAAAGCCATGGGCAGGGACACCTTCCACCACCCCAGGTTGCTCCAAGCCCTGTCCAACCTGGCCTTGGATATTTCCAGGGATGGGGCAGCCACAGCTTCTCTGGGCACCCTGAACCTCCCTACCCTCACAGGGAAGAAATTTCTCCTAATACCTCATCTAAACCTACCCTCGTTCAGTTTGAACCCATTCCCCCTTGTCCTGTCACTACATGTTCTTGGAAAACTTCATCTCCCTCTCCAAGTACCCATGGAATCAAAGAACTCAGTCTCGTGATGTGAAGTCTTGCAAGATTTGGGCAAGAAAGGAAGTGGGGGAAAAAATGTCACGTGGCCACAAAAAGTTCAGCTTACCCCACAACTTCACACGAAAGCTCAGCAGAAAAAGGGAACAGCCACGAATGCCTTGATGCAGTTTCTGTGCTTTTAAACACAACACTATTCCCTCTGTGTATCCTTTTTCCAATCAATCCAGATCCAGTCCATTGCTGACAGAACTGTTGTTTTCAGCCATTCAGAGTTATTTAAAACAAAGGTGAACACTACTACAGATGGTCACAATTCCAAAACACATCATATTTGTGTGCAGATTATTTTGAGTCTTCGGTTACTTGAGCCTAGGTTGAGCAAGACACTGCCATCTGATTTCACTTCATTTTAAAGACAAAAAGCTGGAATATGAACTTAACACTGAAATTTCCAGCTGTTCTACCACTGGCAAGATTCTATTTTGGGATGGGAACCTAAACCACAAACTACCAGGGAATTTGATTATATCTCAACTGGGGAGCCCAGCACATTCAAAAACGTAACACAACCCAAACTTTGAATAAGCTGAAATTTCTGTCCTGGACAAAGCGCAAGGTGTTGGCTGCAACCTGCGAAACACTTGATACAACTCGGGATTTCAGAGCTGTAACCTCAAATGATCGTATGAAAACCTTTAGAATATGAAGAACTCTAAGTCAGAAGTGCCTGTAGAGCTCAAATCTGCCAGGATCACCCAGAAGGACTTGTTATTTCCTGAGGGTTTACCTGTGTGTGCTCGCCTCACATCTCCCCCCGGGGCTATTTTCACTTCAAGATTTCCAGGGATACAATTCATCTTCTTGGGGAATCACCTGGTTGTGGAAGGTGTCCCGGCCCGTGGCAGGGAGGTGGAATGAGATGAGCTTGAAGCTCCCTTCCAAGCCAAACCCTTCTGGGATGATCTTACCACTCCCACACTCTGTCACTGTATCTCCACATCCAGCATTACATCATTGACCATAATTTGCAGTGACAAAAGGACGCCACAGTTAAAGTCATTACCCCGGACTGAGAGCGTTGTCTGGCTTCATTTAATCTGTGTCATCTACCAGAAAGGCAGAGCAATGAATGCACACAAAAATCATTACACAAAATAATTCAGCAGGAGCCATAGCGGGATAGGTAACCAGCAAAGGGAGACACCAGCAGGAACGGGAGTTCTCCTGCACTGGAGCAGCAGCCTCCAAACAACCTCTTCTTTTGGGTTTATTTTCTTTTAGAGCATCTTCTGTCAGCTGGAACTAAAGCTGCCCCACCTCACAGGTGGTGGGGGATGTTACCACAGGCTGGGCAAAAAAGGATATTAAAATGAAAAGAGGAGGGCAAAGTGACGATAAAAATAAAGGGTTGAAACTCAGGACAAAACCTCATAAAGGCAAGTGACGTACAAAATACAGGGCTAAGATTGCAGGGATTGAACATTCCAGGTGCCTCAGTGCATTCAAATCCAGGTTGGAGCATGGAAGGTGTCCCTGCACATGGTGGGGGGTGGAATGAGGTGAGCTTTAAGGTCCCTTCCAACCCAACCCATTCTGGGATTCTGTGATCCCTGCATTTCAGCTTCCACTTTTGCTGCCAGCAGAGAGAGTTCCACAGTGGTTGGACACCACGGAAGCTTTTTACTGGATAAGGAAAGGGAAACCTCCCACACACTCCCACCTCCGACACCGCTGTTCCAGCAGCCGACCACAGAAGGCTGTGGCCTTTCACATGATCCCCTCCAAAAATCCTTCCTTTTCTTTTCCACTGGAATAAACACATCAGAGAAGCTTCTTTGCGCACTGTATCCCATCCACTGCCAAGAGACAGAGCACTATCCTGAACAACAGCCCTGGGAGCTGCAGCCAGAGACATCACAGCAGCCCCAGGGAAGCTCCTGACACCCATCCGAGCAGCCATGGGGAGGAGGGAAGAACAGGACTCCAGACCACGCCGTGATCCCAAGGGAAACACGAGCAGGAGCGCACGGCTCTCCCAGGATTCCAGCTAAGGAAAGTCAGTGATAAAATGCTTCTCCCCAGCACTGACCTAGTTCTTTTATCAAAGCTATCAGGGAAGTAGCAATCTGGTCAGAGCTGCTGCCCCAACCCGCTGGATTCCTCTCTCGCTTGAGGGTTACATGCTAGCGTTTTCCAGGCTATATTCCTGAGATACATTGGAAGCTTTTCTTTAAAGGTTGGTAGCTAGGAACAGAAAGAGCTGTTCCCCAGCACAGCTTCATTAAATTCTCACCAAATCACCACCAGATCCCAGCATTCCCAACCAACCAAGCACCTTTCTCCAACAGAGTGCTCACAGCAGAAAAATGCTGTATTTTCATCTCTCTTTTCTCCTACAGCTCAAAGCAATCAAATCTACCTAAATGAAATAATTTATTTCATGAGTTTCTATGTGTGTCATAGAGGAGCTCACCAGTAGCACTAGACCTGACACTCAGCCCCTACCCAGGACTTAATCTGTCCTCTCTGATGGTGGATTTAAGAAGTCAAGCAGACAGCAGCTCCCAGGTGCTGGGAGCCTAAAGAACACCACCTGCAGGATTTCCCATTCTGCTGGAGTCAAGAAGAGGTGCAGACATGAAGGGAACTCAATTAACAGGGTGTTTTCTAAGCACAGTTCCTGGTAAACTCCAGTGGGCATTACTGGAAACATTACCCTGCTTCTCCTCTCTCACTTAATTGGATCATTCCTTAAAACATGACCAGAAGATTTAGTGAAAGTAGAAATCCCCAAATGGTTTGGATTGGAAGAGACCTCCAGTTCTTCCCCTACCACGGGCAGGGACACCTTCCACTATCCCAGACTGCTCCATGTCCCATCCAACCTGACCTTGGGGACACTTCCAGGGATGGGGCAGCCACAGCTTCTCTGGGAAACCTCTGCCAGGGCTTCACCACCCTCACAGCCAAGAATTCCAATATCCCATCTAACCCTGCCCTCTAGCAGTGGGAAGTCATTCCCTCTTGTCCTGCCACTCCATCCTTTGTCTGAAGTCCCTCTCCAGCTCTCCTGGAGCTGCTTTAGGCACTGGAAGGGGCTCTAAGGTCTCCCTGGAGCCTTTTCTTCTCCAGGTGAACATCCCCAGCTCTCCCAGCCTGGTTCCATGGCACAGGGGGCTCCCACCCAATCCCCAAAGGAATTGAGAAGCTGTTTTCTATTCCTCAATTACAACATCCCATGGCATCCGTAGGTAGAAACTCTGAACATTAAAGGTGTTTTAAGAGATAAACAGTCTCACAGATAAAAGGTTGCAGGTCCCAGTTCTCCCAGAGCACTGCACCATCAGAGAACCAGGACCTGCAGAATCCTCTGCTCCAAACATCAATTTAACTGGGACACAAATTCCTCCCAACTCCAGAATAAGGCAAAAACAACAGATCAGCACAACCAAGGCTCCCAAAGAGCCCGGCCAAGAGTGAGTCAGACTGACCAAGTGAGGAGCAGCATTCTCCACATGACCCGGCCTGACCACAGCGGCTCCAAGCTCTGCGGGACCGAGCACAACTCCCAGACTTGCTGGGAGCCTGCGGAGAAGCCGGAGCTGCCTTGGGGAATGTGACTTCGGGAGCAGCAGGATGGCCAAGTGCAATGGCAGCACCTCGTGGACCAACACCACAGTCACACATCTCCTGCTGTAACAGGGCTGGAGACCTGGAGAACATCTCAGGTACACTGGAGGTACAGCACAGAGCAGCGTGGTCCATCACACTGGAATTTTGAGTGGACACACTCAAAAAGTGACGATGAGCTTGGCTGGCACATCCTGAGTAACACCTTCCTCCACTTCTCAACAACACCCACCCAACAGGTGAGGCACCCACACTGAACTGCTTTTAATGTTCTCAAAGTAACCCCAACAATGGTTAATTGTCAAAGACAAGACAACATCCTCACCCCAGGACGTGGAAGGTTTGGGCCGGACAACGCAAACATCTCGGATTTTAATGCAGTACAAACAAGCTGCAAAATGAATCTCAGTGCTCCCAGTTGGAACTGGCGTGTGTTCCTCCACATTTCCATTTGCTGTCCTGCCAGCTCTTCTGGCCAAGCAGCCTATAATTCCAAGAGCACCATTGTCATTCCGGCCCGTTTCCGTAACGTGCAATTTGAAATCAGGGCTGGGGGAGGGAGGATGGGGCCGGAGGAGGCTGAAACTTAAATCCAGATAGTTTAATCTGCTGACTTGATTTTAAATCCCTGTCTCATGGTGCCAATTACAGCCCCCCAAACATCTGTTTCAGCAGAGGCTTCCAAGTTCACATTTCCTCTGTCCTACAGATGTTCTTTGTCACTGACCTGTCGTGGGACAACACTGAGAGGGCACAACCTGGTGTCAAACCACGAGGGTGACACAAAGCACCTTTCTCACCTCCCTGGGCAGGCAAGAAACCCAGAATTAACTTAGGGAAGTAGATTTAGTCTATTTAAGAGCTTTAATAAACATTCTATGCTGTGAAGACAGATTTCAGATCCAAGAAGGGAAAACATCTTCCTACCCCTGTCCTTGACACCTCCACAGCACCACCTCCACCTCTGAGCTTCCCTGACAGGGAGAATCACACCCACTGCGACACTGGACAAAGGCTGATTCCTTGGGGAATTCTTGGACCTTCAGCTGGCTGCTCTCAGCTGGAGAACTGGTTTCCAGTGAAGAATTATAGCCTGTGCCTTGATGACCTTTAAGCTTTACTTACCTGTTGGCTTGACAGTCACGTTGCTGCACGTGCAACCAACACTTCCAGTCCTTCGGGAATCCCTGTGGCAAATCCAGCAGCTCTGGAGGAGCCCGGCCAAAACAACAGAATTACACCCAGATAAGCCCAGCTGGTTTTTATGAGAGCTTTCAGAGCACTTAAGAATTCCCTGAGTAGAGCGGGAAGATCAATGTGGCAAAGCAGGGATACAAAGAACAAAAAGATAACCTTTACCCCCAAAGAAACATCAGGGAGCCAAGGGAAGAGCAGGGAGATAACCCCAGGGTAGCCTGACCCTGACCAGAGGCACCCACCTTTAACAGCAGCACCTTGAAACCCCACCGAGAACAAATTGTTCCAGAGAGGAGCAATTTTCCTGGCAGAGGCCAGGAAAAATGCTGGAAGTACAGCAACACTGAGCTAGAGGAGTTTTGTGCCCACCCTTCAGGCTGTACTAAAGCAGAATATATTGCAGAGGAATGTCTGGCAACTTGTGTTTGCCTAAGCTGGCTCAGGATTTTCTCCTGCCTTGCAAATTACCTCAGCAGATCCAAAAATTCAAATAAACCTTAAAATGTATCACTGAAAACTTAAAAAAAAAAAAAAAGTAATATACCTCCTGTTCTGAACAAGACAGCTTTGGGCCTCCAGTCTCCAAGATATGGTATCATTAACATAAATACTGCAGAAAGGAATGAAGTAAGAAATTAAGAGTTGAAAAGTGTCACAACGGTCATTTATCCACATGCACACACGCCGCCACGTGTGCTGGGGCAAATACCTGAACCATGTGTAAAATAACAACTCCACTTAGTAGTACATGCTTACAAGTAGTACGTGCTAGAAGTATTTCCAGCCTAGTACCTGCCAGACCCTGAGTAAAATGTGTAGCCTCACATTCCCAGCTTGGAAGGAAGGATACCAATCTGTTTCACAAAGGTATGATGAAAAATGCCAAGGAAATGCCAAGCAGACACCCTGAGTCAGCTGGGGGATCCAAATTCCAGCAGGAAGCAACAAACCATGAGGGCTTTTGAAGTATTTAAAGTGAAAAGGGGGAGGCGGGGGGGGGGAAAGCAACTCCAGGAGGTAATTCCAGCCTTGAGCGGGTGCCTGAGCATTGAGCCTTTGCCGATGACAATCTTCCCTATCAGACCATCATCTGCCCAGCATGGCCAGTTTGCCCAGTTCCCAAGGGACATGCTGCTTACTAGGGATTGAAGTTGTTACTGCCTGCTAATCCCTGGAGCTGCTAATTACACCCATTATCAGCTTGTCCAGCATCCAGACCTGGCACACTACAGGATGTCAAGTCCCCGTCAGGTTTACAGACTGGTTTAGGTCTTAAAGCTCATCCAGTTCTTCCCTTGCCATGGGCGGGGACACCTTCCACTATCCCAGCTTGCTCCATGTCCCATCCAAGCTGACCTTGGACACTTCCAGGGATGGGGCAGCCTGTGCCAGGGCCTCACAGGCCTCACAGAGAAGAACTTCTTACTTATATCTAAGTCAAAGTTCCCCTCTTTCGGTTTGAGTCCATTGCTCCTTGCCCTGTCACAACAGTTCCTGGTGAAGAAATGCTTGGGAATGGGACACTGCAAAATGTGCTGCTATAATGCTGCAGATTTTGATGTTTATTTGGGAGAAACAATGGATTTTCAAGGACTCCGGAACACAGTCTCTATGGCAACTATATGTAGAACCAGGGGGGAGGGAGGGGAAGTTCCCGTATTTCCAAATACTCAGAACAGAGTGATTTGAAGTCCATTTCCCAGGGATTACTTATACCAGGAGCTGCAGGTGCAATGCACTGCCCACGTTCATACAAGGATGCAAACAAGGAGTAGTTTCAGGCACACCATTCCCATGGAGTTTTAGGAAATCCTGCTCAGACACACCTGCTAAAAATGCTGAAATGGATGCCTTAATATTCAGCTCAGAAGAATTATTACCTATGTGCTTGTTCCTACATAGACAGCAGCCAAAATCTGGAAAACCACAGGGAAACCCTGGTCCTTCCTAAGGGGAACACTTGGCCTCAAGCACAGCTCAGCAACACTCCAAGGAGAGCTGTGAGCTCATCTCAGCATCAGGCTGAGCCTTAATCACTTTAAGTCAGATCCCACCACTGGTTTATTTCCATTGCTCTTTCAAATTCAATTATTAAAAAAGGAAAACAAGACAAACCTAATTATGCTGGGCTGAGAGGCCCAGCTCAATGTCAGAGTCACTGCAACTTCTCCCACCGAGAGAGCCAGACCTCAAACGTCATCACAGGCTCAGCAAAAAGCAGATTAGAGATCACTTATTGTTATCACCCACAAAACATGGGCTGAGACAAAGCCAGTGATGTTGAAGAAGCGAAGTGCTCATGCTGAAGAAATTGTTCTTTCCCCAGTGCAGGTGATTCTGTCTCGATTCTCCCTCTAAGTCATCAACACAGAGGAGAAATGGTCCAAAAGGCCACGTTTTGTCACCTCCAGACCAAGCAGATCCTTTCTATCCACCATGAGCACACCAGCAGCTTTCAAAAAACACAGGTTTTCCCCTCTGGAGGCAGCAGCAGATGCCATTTTCAATATTTCTCTGTCAAGTTCCTGACCTACAAAGCAGGATTTTAAAGTTTTCAGGATGTTCCATCACAAAATTCTCTTCCATTTGAGGAGCACTTTGTGATTTGTTAGGAAGGTGTTTTGCTCCCAGGGATCACCCTCTGTCTTACTGGCATCAGGAATTCCATGGGAGAGGGGGTAAAGTTCAATTTTCCACTTGCCCAACAGCCACCTTCTACTTCCCAGCTACATCATTACCTCCAGCCATTAATCCTGACAGGATTTATATTCCCTACACAAACCCATGAGCACAACTAATGGCTGGTGATACAACTAATGGCTGGTATATTCCATTAGGATCCTCTCCAGACAGTTTGTTCCTCCAAGGAAAAGCCCTGCAAAGCTGCCGGTGGGACCTGGGAGCAGCTGAGCAGCTCTGTGTCACGCTGGTATTTCACATGCCTATGTGTGGCTTGAGATGAGAAAAGCCACAAAAAGTCATGTACTGAACAATTATAACCTCAAAAAAAAGAAACAAAAAATCCATTTCTTTGCATGGTTACTCACAGGAGGAAAAGCAGAACAAAGCAATTCTATTAGCAGATAAAAAGAAAGGGCCTGGTAAACAATTCCCAACCATACTGGTGTAGCCAACACATCCAGAAAAATGGACTTTCACTGCTGCTTTCCTGAGTCACTCAGCTAAGCCTAAAACCTTTTTCTGCTTCATTTTAGCTTGGTGTTCACCACCACCTGCAACTGTGCACAGCGTGACAAAAACTCAGCAGTTCGCATCCTGTCAGCCCCAAGCCACCAGCAGCCTGACTTTTCAGACACAGCTCCAGGAACTGACTAAACTGAAGCTCTAAGCAGTTTCTAATCAGACCACTTTCAGAGTTACCCACCAGAATACACCAGCCCAAAAATATGAAGCGGGGGAGACTACAGGGAGCGAGCTAGAAGAGAGCACAGACATTTAATTCTTGTTCCTATGCCCTGCAAAGGCTTAAACTGGGGCACTTCAAATCCTCAGTGAGTTTCTGTTCCAACACATCCTCGGAGAAGGGCTGAGATTATCACAAAGGCCTCAGTAAAACAAAATCAAAACAAACAAACCCAGACTTTAAAAGTCAAGTGAAAATGTGCCTGTGAGCTTGCCCAAGAGGACATTCCTGGCCCTGGGAGTGGTGCACTGATGACCTCACCGCGCTGCAAACTCAGGCCAGGAGGTGTTTTGCTCGTGTCTTTAGAATAGGAAGCTGGCATCCCTGGGATATTCCTCGGAATCAATCACCAAATGAAACCCAGGAACATAAATTCCCTCCCCATCACAACACAACGTTTGGGTTTAATGAGCCATCCTACGGAGCCGTCGTTAAAGTCTGATGTTGGACGTGGCCACCACGATGTCACCGAGGGCAGAGCTCGGCACCCTGGGCTGCATCACCCAGGGAAAAGCTGATATTTCCCCCTTCTGCACATTCCTCCTCATTGCCATTAAACTGAATCCCTGCCTTTCGCTTGGAGTGAATCCCAGAAGTGACAGATGCAATAAGCATGAAGATTTCACTTGAAGAAATCCAATGCTGTTTGAAAAGACAGCTCGGGAGAAGACAGAGCAATGCCAACAGCGAACACAAATGCTGATTAAAGCAATCTGGATTAAAGGCTACAAGTGACCATTGAAAAATTACTATTATGAAGTGCTGCATTAAAACAAACACCGAGCAAATGCTGCCTGATGTGTCCCCGAGCGTGTCAGGTCTTACTGGGGCTACCAAAAGCACAGAAAAACAAATATACCCAAAATAAACAGGCATTGCCACAAAAGTATTTGATCTTCTACCTTTGTGTACACAGTCCTTAGCAAAAACCACTATTAGCTGCAATAAAACCTTCCTGCAAGCACACAGCCATCTGGTTCCCCCCCCCCCCCTTGAGCAAAAAAGATGATTCAATGCTCTTTATTCAAATGAAAACGGAATAAACCCTCTCCCGCCTCCTGCACACAACACCCGCCGCTTTCCCCACATCCAAACACGCTTCTCCCAGGACACGCTGTGCCAGTTCACACCATTTTCCCACACTCCAGAGCTTCCCTCGTGCGTGCCACGGAGGCACACGGAGGGAGAGGATGGCGCCAGGTAACTTGGGAACAGCCTGGCCTAAAATTAAAACAAAATCGGGAAATTCAGCAGCGAACTGAAAAATCGACCGCAGCCTGGTGTGTTCAGAACATCCCTCTCTGATTTTGCCACCGTCCTTGGTCTTGCTCCCAGTAATCCCCACACACATCTGCACGAACAGACGTGCTCAGACCAACTCCAGCTGCTAAAAAAACCCCAACCTTAACGCATATCACTTATCTTCAACAATAAAACTGCTTCCATCGGATTTACTGTTGTTTCCTGGCACCTTTCACTGCCTTTTTTTATTTTCTTTTTTTTTTTTTTCAGACCTGTCTCCAGTGCAGTCAGTCAGTTATGGCATCACATTGTCTGGCTGGGGGTCCTACAGCTGAACCTCTGTGTGGTAGTGTTGGACACCTGCCCATGTGTCCAAGACCTGCCCTCGTGCTGCAAACAGAATCAGTGGGAATTTCATAAAGCACAGGTAAGGACTAACCTTTAAATTCCAGCCTTTGGCATATCACTGTTAAACAATGTGGCTTCCTGCACAGGAAAACAAAGCCCAGGGACATCTGCCCACGGCAAAGGGATAGGATGAGATGGTCCTTAAGGTCCTTTCCAACCCAAACCATTCTGGGATCCCCCGGTGATTCCATGACATGTCACACAGCCCAGGACTCCACACATTTCCTGCACAGCCTGGAAAGAGCCCCTAATAACGGCGTGACAAGGACCTGCTCTACGGGAGCCTCCGGAAAATAAACCCAAACTAAACCCCCATCAGGGCGCTCATCTTTTGTCCTCTGCCATGGTGCACGGGCGCTCCGGGGGCGGCACACGCCGGTGGCACCGAGCGGCTGCTGCAGCGCCGGGCGGAAAAGAAGGAAGCAAAATAAAAAAAAAAAAAAAAAGAAGAAAACGTGCGGAACAAAAGCCCCCCAGCGCTGTCCCCGCCGCGGCATCAGGTGCGCGGCGGGAGCGCCCGGCGCCGCCGCCCCGCCCCGGGCTTGCCCTGCCCGGCGGCCCCGGCCGGATGCGGATGCGGCGGCGACCCCGCGCCGCTGCCTAATAAGGAGGGAGCGGGAGCGGCCGGGGCCGAGGCGGTGCGGGGAGGGCGCTGCCGCCGCGGGCCCCGCGCTGACAGCGGCCGCTGCCACCGCGG
>NW_024581436.1:29440-45774 GCF_017639235.1 Corvus kubaryi
TCAGGCACCACCCGCCTCTGCCTGCGGGGGGCGGGGCGAAGCGGTGAGTGGCGGCCCGGCCAGCCAATGACCGTGCGGCGCTCGCCACCACGCGCGGTCGCGCGCTCTCAGGCCCCGCCCCGCCGCCCCTCAGCGGCGGGTGGGGGCGGGAGGTCATGAGGGGGCTGAGGGACCGAGCATGGCCGCCCTGAGGGACCGGCCATGTCGTCCCTGTGGGAGCAAGTCCTGTCTGCTCTGAGGGACCGGTCATGTCATCCCTGGGGATCAGTCATCTCATGCCTGAGGGATCGGCCGTGTCTGCCCTGAGGGATCGATCATGTCATCCCTAAGGGATGGATCGTCTCCTCCCTGAGGGATCGATCATGTCATCCCTGAGGGACTGACTGATCGTGTCCTCCCTGAGGGATCAGCCGTGTCTGCCCTGAGGGATGAGATGAGCCTGGTGTCCTCAGAGGCAACGCTGAGGAGAACCAGCAGCTCCACAAGAAAACAACCACGTCACCTCACGCTGTCACACCAAATCACAGTGGCTGTGGTGAAAAAAGGACGGTGACAAAAGCCCCCGCTAAAGACTGCCGAGCTCAACCCCCGCTAAGAACCGCACTTCAAGGAGACACCCGGAGCAGAGGTTTCTCACCAGAGGTTCTCCCCGTTGCACCCATGGTAAAGACAATTTGGGGATGCTGCGCTTTGAGGTGTAAGGTTTGTACCCGTGTTGTTCTGATACTTTGTTCTGAGCACTTTGCACACACACCTGGCTGCACACAAGTGACACCGCCACACTCGGGGCCATTCCGGCCTCAGGGAGCCCGAGGGGCGGGTGAACAACACCCGAGCAGAGCCCACAGCCCTCAGTGTTACCATACATGGCCAAAAACAAAACTCCTCGAGCTTCCTCATCCGTTTGGGCCGACGTTTGCACTATCATTTGCATGTGGTTTGCTGCTTAAGGGGAGTGATGTTTCAGGGGAGCGACACCCCGCTAATTCCCCTTCTAATCCTTCAGAATTTGAAGGAATATGTGTCGTGATGAGCTGAGCTGAGAGCCCTCCTCCTCCCGCATGAAGCAGTGACAAGACCATGAATTACCCCGTGAGTGATAGCTGGTGTTAAAACACACTGGAAACCTCAGCGAGATACATTTGTCCTGGTCTGACTGTCACAGCTGATGGAAACATCAGTAGCTACAGATTAAACAAATGTTATCCCGCGTTTATTAACCTTTGACACTACATGTAACCACTGATCCAACAAGCGGGAAAGCCTCTCTTGCCTACCGAGCAACACCTTGATAAAAAAGTGATACACACAGAGGTTGGACTGGTAAGGCTGCACCCCTGCCCACGACAACAATTACCCTGAAATTAATTAATAACTTCCTTCTGAAAGCCAGCCCAGCACAATTACACCACCCTGCTCCTTCAAACAATCATGGTAAAGCTAAAAGAGAAGAAAACAAAAGCAGCCTTGGAGCAGAGCTGCAGGTAACCTGGAATTTAGGGAGTTCAGGTGGTGATTCACATTTTCCACATACATACGTGACGTGTTGAAGGTCACGGAATGAGTCAGTGATAGAGCTGAGAGTCCTGCCTGCCCATCCTGAATTTATTACAAGTCTCAGACCTGTAGGGAAGGGGTTAAAATTTTATAAAGCTGATATTTTAATCGTGTACCAAGTGATGCTTTAGCCTGGACTGGAAAACAAGAGCGAAGGCAGCAGCACCCAGCACCACCCAACAGCTCAGAAAGGGGAACCAAGGAAGATTTTTGGCCTCCAACTAAAAAGAAAGTGACACACATAGGACACAAAGTGAAATTCATCCTGAGAAATCTGATTGAAGCCTAATCCTCTCAACAAATGCCATGGGAAGGGTGGATCCTGCAGGGATGGACGTTCTGTGCTCGACACAGCGCTGCAAGAGTCACTAAGGATGGACTCAGGTGGAAATGATACCTGCAGAATTTTTACTAGAGCTTCCTAAAACAGCTGGGTGAAAACACTCCAAAGAACACGCAGATCCTGTCTGGGATTAACGAGCTGTTTAGATCACAAGGTGATGAAGAAATTACAGGAATTTTAGTCTGAATTCTCCAACAAACAGAAGGAACAGCTCAGGTTTTACATGTGCTCTTTGGTTCTGCTGTAACCACTAATTTTCATCACTTCAGGTGAGTAAAACCACCCTAACAAACAATTTAAATGTTATCCAGAGTGCTGCAAGCCCAACAATTTGTCAAAATACGCCACAAATCCTAATATTTCTAAAGGAAAATCACCAAATCCCTACAAGCTACAAGGAACCACACACCAAAGTTTACCCCATTTTATCAGCACCTGGTTAGCCACATTTTGCAGAAATTCAGGATTTATTAAAAGATCCATTTCACCACTTTTAGCCATCCCACATATTTTCCCCTCGGCTACATCACTGCAGGATTGCTGCAAACTATCTCACAGCCTTTATACGGAAACAGCACCGTGGCTACAGACTCCACCTCTGAAACTTATGTCAGCTGCTAAATTTAGCCTCCTGCGAATATGCATCAACTCCATCCCTGCAATAAATCCCCCTCCTTTGCTCCTGGGATGAGCCTGATGTGCTTCATAAGGACCACGTTGGGTGTGTCCCACAGCCTTCCCCACCAGGGAGATGCTTGTAGTTAGAGGAGGTAAAGAAACACCTGAGGCATGTATTTTTTAGGAGAAATTTTGATTATATTCTTCAGTTTGGTGTCTCTGAGCCCACCCAAAGGGGTGGCAAACCCCGTTTTTTGGAACCAGTGAGGTCACCGGAGGGATGAATTTGTCTCAAACGTTTAATTTTGCTGAAATCCTCATTGCTAAATATATTCTGAATGGAGGGAAACAGCTTAGGGAGGGTTTAGAGAGATCAGCAATTTAAAGTCATGTTATTTTGCAGCTTAACTGCTAAATCAAGTGAAATATGCCAGACAGGACAGTCTTGAACCCTGGGTTTGCAGGTATCCGAGTTATACAGCTTTTCAAGGACTTTTATGTCCTTATTTATCTATTTATTTCCCGAAGCCTTTTGATTATTATTATGTTTACTTTATCATAATATTTAATTACCAGGCAGTACTGGGTTCTCCCACATCAAATTTGAATATTTTTATATTTCTCCTTCTATGGCTTCCATAATTTAGGGATCCCAGCAAGGCCACACCCAGCAGCATTGGGAAGAGCTGCTCCTGCTGAAATCAGGGATGTGATCCTACTTTTCACCTAACATTATTGGAATTTAGTGATTTTTAATGCAGGGAAAAGTTCCCTGCCTATGGCAGGGGGTTGGAATGAGATGATTTTTGAAGTTCCTTCCAACTCAAACCATTCTGGGATTCTGGGATTCTCTGAAATCTGAACTGATTGCAGTGACAAACCCACCCCACCACACTTTCTGTCCGTGGAATTAGATTTACTCTCAGCATTAATTTACTTTTTCTACCTTGTTTCCTCCATGTCCATGGGCATGGAGTGAGTGCCAGGGGCAGCTTTATGAAACTACTCCCAATCCTGGTTTTTAAGAGACATCTCCATGATCATCAAGTGTTGAGCAGCTGCCAGGATGAAATTGTTCTCAGAGCCACCACATAAGGGCTCTGGATAATGGGAAATCGATGCTGTCACTGGCTGGGAGGATGTACTGCCCAGGGAAGTGTTCCCCAGCTCCTGCAGAGGGTTTGTCTGGAGAGAGAGGGAGAGCAAAATCCCTTTGGACAGGCCTTATTCAATCCTTGGCCAGAAAGGGGAGCTGTAGAATTAGGGAATGAAGATAAGGAGAGCAAAATGTTCCATCAGATGTTTCGAAACAACAGCCAGGAAAGGAGAATTGTCTGAAAGCATGGCAGAGCTCATGGGCAAGGGAAGAGGAAAACATGGATTAAAGGCCAGGGTTAGGAGCCAGCACCCCTGAGCTTTATTGCCATCTCTGTGTGACATGGAACCATCACTGTGCTACTGCCAGACCCCAGAACTGGGGTCACATCACAAACCCCCCTCCCCAAAGGGCAATAAAATCCTCTGTGGTGAGTGAGGGCCTGTGCTGACATCGCTCCTGTGCTGCTTGGAACGGCTGGAAGATGCTGGAGATGGACAAGGAATGAGTGAACATTAGGCCAGGATGTGCATTAATAATTGATGTTATTGTTATTAATGATTTACAATAGATTTCATCAAGCACATCTATTACTGCATCTCCCCACTCTCACACCTTTTGTGCAGCAATATCAATGTCAGACACATCCCTCCCAACTCAGCTGGAAGAAAGGCATCAAAAAAAGAGTTTTTACAGCAAAAAAGAAACCTCTAATTTCAAGCTGATCTATTTCCTCGTGTATTTTTCTCCATCATTGGACAGGACTGTGAAATATATTTTCATTTCTGTTTCTTCAGTGAAGGGGAGGTAGGTCCCAGTACTTAATTAAAATGTTGGGCCACTGAATAAACCCAAAGCAATTGCTTGCAACAGATGGGATTTCCTTTGTTGCTGCCTCCGTATGATTAACGAGGAGGAGAGAGACAAGAAAGCAGAACTGAAATTAAAAAAAAAAAGAGAGAGAAAAAAAGAAAGAAAGAAAAAAAGCAAGCTGTATTTTATTTACAACATGGATATCCTGGGACTGACAATTCCTAGCATCCTGAGCAGCAGGAAAAAATCAGGGAGGCAGGGAAGGAGCCGGGGCTGGGCGCTGGGGTTCCTGGGCACTGATCACAGAGCCTCAACATTCAAGCACTTTGGAATCCTTTTGCCATCTCCTTCTGTTTCTCTCCCTGCTGTCTAGGATCAGGTTGGACCAAAGATGCTGGAAAAATCAGAGGTATAAGAAAGGAAACACATAAGGGTAAATCCAGGTGAGGTGTCTGTGTTTGAGATTTGGGAAGATCAATGTTTAACCCAGCTTTTAAAACCCCAACAGACTGTCATGGACAGAGCAGAATGGAAAGCTGTTCCTGCTCTTCTTCCTGCTCCAGTGGAAGGTGTCCCTGCCAATGCAGGGGGTGGAACGCGGTGGGCTGTGAGGTCCCTCCCAACCCGTACCATTCCGTGAGTCTCTGATTTTTTATTGCAACATTTCCACAGTTCAGCACTGAAATATTGTCTCAGCCCTCCCTGTTTCTTCAGGAGAGCAAGGAGGTAAATTTGTGTCAGGAGGGATTGAGCTGCAGCTGGTATTGCCTTGGGGAGGGAGCTGATTCCTTGTATCCCTTCCCACCTCCTTCTTCTGCCAGCCCTATTCCATCCACCTGCTCCTTCCATCCCAGGAAGGATGTGCTGCTCAAACATCCCAGTGCCTGGTGTAGCTGACGGGAACGCTCCAGCTCAGTGATACCAGACCCTCCAGTGATATCAGAACCTCCCTCTCAAGGAGCGTGGAGATCCAGACACTCAGATACCACCCCCCTGCTCCGTGCTCTGAGCCTGGCACTGCTTGCAGTGACAAATATCTCCCACCTCTACTTCTTTACATCATGCAACGTGTCCTCAGCTGCTTCCTGAGAGCACAGGAGCTGTTTGTCATCCCTGCAGGGATTTTGTCATCCCTGACACACTCAAACTGTGGCACGTTCATGCTCTGACTCTGTCGCGACAGTAACCGACAGCACGGCGTGGGATAATCACACCTATTTTTTAAGCAAACTCAGTTCAAAGCCACCACAGATTTCCTGTGCCTCAAAACACTTATTTTCCCTTATAAGGAAATGCACAATTGCAGATTGTCACTGAACAGAAGATGGGAGTTAAGCAGCGTGGGTCGGGTGGCTCCTTGCGGGATCCAAACTCTCACACAAACACTCATTTCTATCCCTCCCTATTTCTGCAGAACTGCTGTTTTACCAGGAAAATTTCAGCCGAGTTCACTTCTCCATATTTTTTGCAGTGAAAGGGTTTCCAAGTTGATGTCATTCTCCTGAAAGGCTTATTCAGTGAAGTCACAGTGCAGGAGAAAAAGAACTTAGAGAAAATAATGCTGCTTTTTTATAGCTAAAATAAAATTACATTGGCTCACCCAGCGCCTGGAGAGACAGAGGCAAATAATCCCACATGGCAGTGGGAGGAAGCATCTTATGGACACTGCTGCACTGTAGCTGCTGTGAGAAGCAGTGAACTGTATTTACTCCTACACGGGAGTCTGACAAAATAAATCTTTCTCCAAAACAGTTTCACTGCACCAAGGGCTTTGAACCAACACCTGATTCCCATCCTGCCTCCTTAGGAGAATCCATGCGCCCTGAGCACATCCCGTCTATCACCCGCCTATTCCCGGCATTTATTCCCCATCCACGGCCATGCTCCCACCTCCCCTCCCCACCAGCCCTGGAACAGCGACCTTTAGGATCCCCCCAGCCCCACGGCAGAGCCGGGACCCCTCACTCCTCACCTTTTTTGGGCACTGGTGCCGCTGCCGTCCCCTCCGACGCCTTGGGCTTTTCGAAGGTTTTCTTGGCATCGGCAACTTTAAGCACATTCTCGTCCTCCTGACTCTTCCTCCCCTTCCGCTCCGGCTCCTCCGAGCCCCCTCCTCCCGCAGTCCTGCCTCCAGGGAGCAGCTCCGTGCCCGCCGCTGCCCACTGCTCCCTGCCAGGCTTGGCCTCATCGCCGAGGGGCTCCAGCAGCGCCTCCGTCAGCGCCACAGCCTTGCTCATACTCAGAGCCAGGCTCTCCTTGCTGTGGGTCCTGACAGGAGGGGCCGGCGGGGTTCTTTTCGGGATGTAGGAATCGAGTTCATCGGCTTCACCTCCAAGCTGCTCCCTGCTCTCCGGCAGCTGGCCGCTGCTTTGTCTCGAAAGCTTCCCGGTGTCTCTGGCCACCGAGGGATAATTTGTGACCGCAGGGACCATTCTCTCAAGGCTCTTCACTACCTGCTGGTCTGGCTCGGGCTTCCCGGTCGGATGCTCCTCGCCGGCCTGGCCGTTCTGGCACAGCTCTGGCGTTCTGTCGGGCTGGGGGGTGAAGCTCCACGCCTGCCTCAGGCTCTCGGCTGCCTTGCTGCTGTCCCTGGGGATGTAGGAGACAGGTGTTCCTGCCTCCTGCTTGCTTTGCAGGATGTAATCCATGAGGATGGCATTGCGCTCGAAGCTGTCGGACCTGATGGGCACGGTCGGCTTGCTCCCCTCCGAGGGGCCCTTGGGGCTCAGTTTGGTCACTTGCCTGCTCTCCACGCTGCTTTCCGAGTCCGAGCGGCTCATCTGCTTCCTCAGGACTCTTTCCAAGGAATTGAGCCTGCTGAGGCTTGGACTTGCCACCTTCCCATCCCCTGCGTAGTCCTCCCGAATCAAGGGTAGCGTGTCCTCTGGCTCTTCCCATTCCTCCTCAGGTTCCGTTTCTGCCTCCTGGATGAGGCGCCGGTACTCGCTCTCCTCCAGCCGGTAGACCACCGGCCTCACCGTCCTGCCCGTGCCCACCCGCCTGGGCACCACCTCCAGCTCGTACACCTTCGGAGGGGCTTCTCCCTCCTGCCCTCTCCTGCACCCTTTGGACACGGGATGCTCTTCCAGGCTCAGGTCCCCTGCCAGCCCCCGCTGCCCTCTCTGCCCACTGCTGCTCATCTCTGACCTCTTGGCAGGGCCTCCGGTGTCACTCCGGATGTTGGGGAGGTCCCCCCGCTCCCGGCTGTGTCCCAGGCCCTCCTGGCTGAGCTGCAGCAGTGGATAATCCTCACACATCCCTGCGGACTCTCCCCGGGAAGCTGGGCAGTCTCTCCCCCTCGCCTTACTTGTGTCATCCCGTAAATATCCACAGTACTGCCAGGTGGAGGCTTCCATGGCTGGGAGCTCTGTCACCGTAAATCCTGGTTCCAAGTGCTTTGGGACTGGCCAGCCAAGATTTTTCCCACCTTGGGTCTCGGCAGGCTTTCAGCACCGCCTTCTCCTCGCTCCGCTCTGGGAGACGGCAGCACTTGGAAGCGTCGGAGCCCGGGTCATGTGAACTGGCGTTCCTTGGCCTCATGGCCAGCGGAGAGGAACATCCCGTTGGCACGATGGAGCCTGTGCTCTGCTGCTCCTGACACCACACCCAGCACAGCTGATGCCATGCTGGTCCCTACCCAAACACATCCCACCTGGATAACTGGAAAAACCCCCTCCAGCTGCTAATTTGCTGGTCCATGGCACTTCACAGTCAGGACTTGCTTCCCATCTGCATCCTTCTCCAGGGACTCTCCTCTTTCCCCAACCTGCTCCAGCAGCAGCTCCCCACAGTCCTGTGCAGCAATCCTGGCTTCCCTCCGATTTCGCTGCTTCCAGAGGGATTTACTACCAGGCTGTCTGGGCAGGATCACCTCTGTCAGCTCCTCGTGGGTTTCACAGAGAGATGGAAACCCGCATCCGTGCCCCTGGCACTGTTCCCTGCTCCCTGCCCCGCGCCTGTTGGACGCGGAGCGGCTCCCCCAGCGCTCCTTCCTTGGAAGCAGCGCTGAGCCTTGGGCTGCGTCCCGGAGATCAGGGGAGAGATGCCGCCTGCACGGAGCGTGCGGGGCAGAGCCGGAGCGGCTGGAATGATCTGCGGGAATACGTTATGGCAAAGGGAATTGCTGTGACGGAGAACAGCATCCCAAGACAAACACAGGAGCCCGACAGCAGCCTCAGACACAACTTTCCCTGCAGAGACTCCAAAACACAATTATCAAAAATCCCTATTAACACGCCGGGCATTTCTCTAAATAACCCTCCAAGGAGAACGTTCCTCCCTTTGGATAATGCTCCGGAAGGCAGTGGAGCCGGAGAGCTGGAGGGCTCTAATCCATTTGTACACAGCTGGGATGCCTGGCATTGCAGCGAGCCGCAGCTCCCAGCCCTGCTCCCAGCCCAGCCGCTGCCCCAGCGCTTTGCCTTTTATGGTTCCCCGAGCCGGGAAGCATCCCGAGGCAGGATGCAGGAAAACACCTAAATCATCCCAAAAGAGATGCCTGCACAGGCACCTCTGTGGTGTCAGGGCTGAGTTACCCCAGTGTCACCTGAAGAGTTGGCAAACAGCCCCCAGGACCTGGCCCCAGCCCAAATGCATCCCCCAATATTCCGTAGGGCCAGAAAATCCTGCAGGGCCTCATCCAGAGCCCTCAAGGACCCAGGCAGCCTCTGAGCATCACCGACCCAGAGCAGCTGTGTGGGTGATGCCTGAATCACAGTCATGATGCCACCACCTCATCCCATGTCCCGTGTCAGGAGTGAATCCCGGCCACTGCCGAGGGGAAGGAGCGAGGGATGAGGGTTATCCTGGCCCTTATCGGCCCAGAGCCAGCCAGGCCCCTCGCTGGGACAGTTCTTTATCAGGGCACATTGCAGAACTGCTCTGCACAGACAAAATCCTGTTTGTTTCCACTGGAAGTCTTAAATCCCTGCCGAGGCTGCCCAGAGCAAACACAACCAATTCCCAGTGGGATCAGGGCTGGTGGCCGGGCTCCTGCTGCTCCTGCCAGCACCGGCAGTGGGAGAACCTGGCAGCAGCAGTCCTGACAGGTAGAGAAATGCTGAGCAAGGTGTGCTGGCAGGTGCAGGAGTGAGGGATGTCACAGCCAAGTCACTTCTCCTGTGGGATGAACTCACTCAGTGTTGGCACTGAGATCCGGTCGATAATTCCGAGTGTTCCCCTCGAGCCCTCATGGCAAAGCCAAATTCCTTCTGGGCTTCTACAAACCCTCACGATTTGGGGATATCGTGGTGGTTTGGGCTTGTCCTGTGTGGGGATCACAGAGCTCAGGGCTGGTGTGGAAGGGGCACAGCCGTGTCCTTGGACCTGCCCTGGGCATTGTGTCCTGTGTTCCGGGGAGCTGCTCGGAGCTCTGACACAGCACCAGCGCGGTTCTGCTCCTGAGCCCTCTGCATAAAAGGAAATGGCAGCTGCTGCAGCGTTGCTGCTGCCCCATCCTTCAAACAGAGGGAGGAAGAGACTTTTAGGGAATACGCACCGAGGCCAGAGAAAACCTGACCGGCAGCGCAGCTCGGCCTGTGCCTGCTGCAGGAACAGGCTCCTCTGGTCTCGGCAGCGCCGACTCGCAGCTTCTGCTTAGAAAAATATTTACATTTCCACCTTTCCAGAGGCCAGTGTGGCTGTTCCTGCCACGGCCCAGCAGGAATGGACACAGAGGCATCATCCTGGGGCTGCAGGCAGCTGGAGAACCACTGCCAGACAGCAGCTTCTCCTCTGCCAGCGTGGAAGTGCAGCCACAGCCCTTGGAGTCCTTCCTGTGGCTTCTCTGTGCACTACAATCAGCCTCACCCTCCTGCTAAATCTCATCTTTTTACCCAAAACCACCATTAAAGCACCTGCTCACCACCCCTGTGGTCACCCAACTCCACATGGAACTGGGAAACACTGGCAGGGAACGGTCCTCCCATCGGAGGGCCCTTGAGGAGATCGGTTCAGGAGCACCTGCAGCTCCTCCATGGGGGAGATGAGGGGCCTGGCTGGACCCTGCACCTTCCCACCACCCTAGTTCCCCACCCGAGGGCACCCAGTGCCAGGCTGCCCCTGGCCACGGCAGCTCCAGGCTCAGGCACCTCCTCTGGTCAGTGAGGCTATAAATAAACCCTCCCTGGTCGCCAGAGAGAATTTGTGTTGCTCCAGATGTTGCCTGGTTTTGTCATGGCAACATCACAACAGGATGTAACATTCGGCTGTGAGCAACTGCTCCAAAAAGGACCAATTTCCAATCCTAACAAGAACATAAAAAGAGCCAGGGACTCACCAGCAGCCCAGGCATGCTCTGGCCATTCCACAGTCCCATCTTGTGGTTCCCCATATCCAACTCACACCCACCTCTGGAGCCGGGAACTGCTCTGTGGGGAGGCTCCATCTTCGGGAAGCTGAGCTGAGCAGGGAGCGAAGTCTCCATCGATGCAGCCAAGGGATGTGTGAGTTAAATGAGCCAACAGCAAACATTGACCCCAAAACAGTGTGGGCTGAGGGACAGGCTGTGCTCTAGAACCTCAAACCCCAACGGGAAGCTGTTCTTCCCAATCCAGAGCTCCAGGTCTCCCAGCTCAGCACAAACTCCCAGCGGCTCCACGCTGGAGAGAGTTAACCCCGGGGTGTACGACCTCCACACAGCCCCTGCTCCTGCTGTTTCCCTTCCTTGTTCCATCGTGTCAGCTCACCTGGAAACTCCGGGGAGGCCCTGTCACTCGGCCAAGTGCTCCGTGCCGGGGTCCTGGATCAGGGCAGGGACAGATCCAGTACCAGCTCCCGGTGCCTCAGCTTCTGCAGCAGCACCTGCCCCAGGCCGTGCCAGAGCTGCTCCCACACCTGGGGATCCATCTCTCCCCTGGGGATACCCTCAGGTGAAGGAGACCCAAATGTTCCAAACCCACCCCCGGCAGCCCAGGCCAGTGGCCTCCATCCTTTGCAGATAATTTTCCCAGCCAGGGAGCTGCTGTCCGTGCTGAGTCCCTGTGGGAGCTCCTTGGCTTCCACACCTAGGATGGGGCTTTTCTGAGGGAATTCCACAGCCCACGCTGCTGTGGCAGCACCAAGCCCCTCTCCCAGTCGGGATTTGCCAGGCTCAGCAGGGTGCAGGTGTCACTTTTCCATGTGCCACTGCTCCGCTGCCGGCATCCTCTCTGGAAGGTGAGCGGCTTCTCCTGCACCCAGTCTGGGGTCTCTGAAGAGACCAGGCGGAGAATGAGTGATTTCCATCCTATTCCCCCTGGATCCAGCCTTCAGGGGCATCAGAAAAACGCCAGGACCCCAAAATGAGGGAAGCAGAGCCAGGATAGGCAGGGCAGACAGTGTCTCCGGGATATGTCCAATTCCCTTCTTTTGTTTCCATCCCTTCAGGGCCTGTTCCCCATGGCCTCGCTGATCCTCCCCCACCTCCAAACAAAGCTACAAAACTCATTTGTAAAAGGAAAAAAAAAAAGTTTATTTTTTTTCCTCACAAGAAGCACATAAAATATCCAGGACACTTTTACAAACAAAAGTAAAAAAAAAAAAAGTGCATGATGCATCCCTCCCGCGGGTGTACAGTACAAAAATCCTGCAGATTTCCATATAAAACTGGGATAAGAAATACCATGGAATAAAGGAACGTTGTTACGGAGTACAGCAATGCACAGGAACAGCTACACGTCACTCATCCCCTCCTCAGGGGCTGACCGGGACAGTCCCCACCGCTCCGGCCGGGAGTCGGTGACACGGCCGAGCCAAACCCCCCCGGCACGGGACGGGGCCCCCGGGAAGTCGGGCACTGCTGCCCCACGGAGCGACACCACCCGGACCGGGAATAAGGTGCCGGTTTGTGCATTTCAGGATTTCTGGCAGGACGGGACAGGGTTTGGATCTGCCGAGCAAAGCGTGGTCGGTGATGGGATGTGTCCCTGCACACCCCGCCCGCGTTCCGGCAGCGCTGCATAGATAAATGGGATCAATGGGATCAATGGGGACACCGGGAGCAGCCACCGGCACCTCGGCTGTCACGGAGCCCTTTGGTTCTGCCATGCCCAGAGCAGAGGGAAGCGGTAGCAGGTGAGCAGTGCCGAGCTCGGCGGGGACAGGAGGGCAGGACAGGAGGAGAAATGATCTCACTGCTACCGGAAACACCAAAAGCACCAAAAACTCCCCAGAGAACAGCAAACAGCAGAGTCCAACAGCTCAGCAGATACACAGTGTTTGTAAACTATGAGTAAGGCACTCCATCGTAAGGACACGTACGACACGTGGGGAGGACGAGCACATCAACCTTGTCATGCAACAAACCCGACGGGACGGGGCAGGTTTGGCTACAAACTCCCGGGGATGGCACAGCGGAGCTTCCGGAGCAGCTCCCACCAAGCCGTGTCTGTATCCCGACCACGCAGGGAGGGAGCCCCGAGCGAAGCCTGGGGCTGATCCAGCCAGAACCAGGTGGGAGCAGCAGCGGGGGAAGGCGGAGGGTGCCGAGCTGAGCCCCGGAACACCCCCAGAACTCGGCAGGCACTCGAGAAAGAGGAAGGAAATCAGATGTTTGCTTGTATCAGTTCACAGAATTTTCAGAATTAATTCAAATCTGTCCCCAGCACCTCTTCCCTCAGCCAGGCAGCGATGGGAAAGGTCGGCAGCACACAGAAAAATAACCTGTGGGTGGCCCTGGAGAGCCGAGGGTGACGGTGGAATTGTGCTGGGGTCACTGCGGGCGGCAGAGGCTCCCGGGCAGGGGACACGGAGGGTTCCCAGGTGCTGCTCCGACCCCGCGGCACCCAACAGCCCCGGCGCCTCCCGTCTGCCCCTTCCCAAATCCGAATCTGGGTGCGAAGGAGAATAAAGATGATCCAAACACAGGGAATGGATCCGGCCGTGGTTTATAGGGATTCATCCTGCCCCGAGCACGACCCAGCACTGCCTCAGCCCAACTAAGCAGAGGCTCCAGCACAACTTCCCTCTCAGAGCAGCTTTTGCTCCACACCAGATCTCCTGGGTGGAACAAGTGCAAATCAAATTCACACTCTTTCAGGAGGGACAATTATTCACTGATTGCCTGTCCCTACAATCCCTCACACAAATGAAACATGCAGGATCTTATGCTTAAGGGGAAAAAGGGAACTCCAGGCATTTAGGGCAGGAAAACACACGGGCTCCCTTCCTTGAGACACTGAATTTTCAATCAGAACAGTTCAGAGCAGCTGCTGCAGCCTGGCTCTGTCCCACCTCAAAGAGGGGAGTTGCAAGAAAGCCTTTCCATGGAGATTTAAAAATGTGGGCATACTCACAGCCAGGGTGAGCAAATCCACCTGTGTGATCCCTCAAATCTGCTTCGAAACATCACCTGAAGGCACATGGCCTCGGAGGGGATCGGGGGGCACCGAGGTTTGGAGCGCATGCCCTGCTCACTTCCCAAGCTCTTCCCTCTGGACTCCGTGAGGGCTCACATGGAGCAGCTCTTGACCAGGCTGGTTGCCAAAAATACTCACAGAAAAGTGCATTCCCTATGGAATGGGTGCACTGCTGTGATCCAAGCAGCAGCCCTGGCAGGAGGGGTAACACTGGACTGAGAGCACGGACAGCCCCCAGCTGCCCCCCTTCCCTCCAACATCCCTCTCCTCGGAGAGCGTCCGTGCTTCTGTCCAACTGCTCCCCCGAGCAGGATTCATGGGGCTTTCACAGCCCTGTGAGGTCTGGGACAGGCCCAGCCCGGCTCCAGGGCCACCCAGGCTCCTGACACCCATCATAAATAACACCCAGGATTCCTCCAGCAGCTCCCGGGCTGCCAGCAAACCCAGGGCACAAGGACCGTCCTACAAAACCGACAGCACAACCACAAAAGAGACTCGGTCACCTAAGGGGCTCCAGGAGAGCCACCCCTCCTCGGCCACCTCCTGTCACTCACAGCCCAATGACAGAGGGTCCCTGGCACAGCATCCACGACACTGACACAGCTTCACATCACGAGGGTCCACAGGCAACCACTGGCCAGGCTCTGTCAGCACTGGGACAACACCGACCACAACGACAGCAAAACACCCCAAGAACACAACACCTGTGACAGCCACACAGCCAGGGTGACATCGGGGCACAGCATCCCCATGGACACAGCTCAGCACTCTGACACCTCCCAGCCACAGCCCGGGGAAGCCTCTGTGCCCACACTGCTCCAGGCCTTTACAGCTAATGCTAAGGGAATTCCTTCAAACAACAGCAAGAATTCTGGGAAAAGCCTTTTGGATAAAAGCCCCGAACAGCAAACCAGGACGAAAAGCCAGCGAGAACAGAGGTAGTGTGCGTGTCACCATTTTAAGGATTTTCCACAAGTGCCCTGTTTAAATAGAGACTTGTGTTTGTTCTGTAAAAAAAAAAAAGTCATGAATAATTATTTTGAGTCTTTGAAACAGAGTATTTCAGCATTTCAGATATAGATAGATAGAGATACAAATATCTATCCATAACCACACACAAATCCACGTTATTACACTTGGCAAACAGTACTAGGAAGAGCATCCTGCAGGACAACAGGCAAGTCACACACCAAGTCCTCCTCTAAGCCATGCAACACATTTTATTTCCCTTGTGCCCTTCACCATGACCCATTGTGGTTCTCTCCTCCTCTCTCGGAGCACAGGGAGGGGATGAGGAGGTGGCACCACATGAGCTGCTGCAAGTCAGATGATAAAACAGCACTGAGGCAATGAATAAATGCTGCAAACCCCCAAAATCCAGCCCCCTCCTCCCCCTGCAAGGCATCAACTTTTGCCCATCCAGAGCATGTTCTTCAAGTTCCCACCCAGAGGCTTCAGCCCCGGTTTGGAGGTGCCGTCCGCGCTCCTCAGGGGGGGCTCACAGAGCACGGAGCACTCGCTGGACACGGCCTCCTTGGAGTCCGTGATGGTGGACACGTCCACGTCACTCGACAAATCCTCGGAGGACAGGTTCAGACACCCCAGCTTGGCGAGGGAATTGGACCTTTTCAGGGGTGAGGACACGGTGAGGCCGGCCAGGCGCAGCCTGGTCTCGATCTCCTGCGTGCGCTGCTTCACCAGCCCGGGCTTGCCCCGCACGCTGTGGATGCTGTCGCTGCTGGAGCTCCGTGTCAGGTTGGAGCTGCGGGAAGAGGAGGGGGTGTAGCAGATGGTCTTCAGGAAGTCCTTGGTGAAGCTGCTCGTGTGCTCCAGACGGCACCCGGCCGGCGTGGAGATTTTCTGGGAGATCCCCTCCAGGACGCGCTTCACCCCCAGCTTCTCTACATCATTCTCGGCGTCTCCGGGCACCAGCGGGGCCGGTGCCAGGAGAGGCACAAGGCCAGGGTGGGACACCAAGTCCTCGCTTTCCTCCACGATGCTGGAGTTGACCCTGCCCAGGGGGCTGTCCCGGAGCAGTGCTGAGGCGTCCGAGGGCAGGCTCTTGAGGCGCTCCAGCTCTTTGGTGTGCTTCCTGACCAATCCCGCTTTCTGCAGCTGGAGCAGCGACTCCTGGTGCTGCATCAAGTAACTGTTGGCGCTCGGCTTCTCCAAGTCTTTGCTGAACAACAGGTACTTCAGGTCCTTGGTGGGTCTGGGGTCCTTCCTGGCCAGAGACTCTTCCCTCACCACCTCTGCCTGAAGGAGGCTCCTGTCACAGTGGGAGTTTCTCCGGGGCAGCAGAGTTTTTTCAGGGGTTTTTGGCGCATCTTTCCCTCTCTCCAAAAGGCCGCAGTGCTGATCGAGTGACCCGCACGTGCCAACCTCCAGAGTCCCGGCTCCTGGCGCCAGAGGAAGCGGAGCCTCGTTATGTTTAGTTCTGAGTGGCTCCTCGGGGTGTGCCCTGCTGGGCAGGTGCTCCATCAGGTGGGAGTGCAGGTGGGGCAGGAAGGGGGGCTGGGTGCAGTTGGTGCTGCTGCGCCGCGCGGCGCCGGCGCTGAGCCTCTCGCACTGC
>NW_024581437.1:0-29045 GCF_017639235.1 Corvus kubaryi
CACGCTCTCTCCCTCAATACCATCCCAAATCCACGCTCTCTCCCTCACACCATGCCAAATCCACGCTCTCTCCCTCACACCATCCCAAATCCACGCTCTCTCCCTCAATACATGTCTGGCTGACGTAGCTGAGATCCCTTGTGGCAGAGGGTGAGATCCTAAATCCCTGAGTGCTAGAGCACAGATGGTCTTTAAGAACAAGGTCTTTTCTCTGGCAGCTGGAATTGACGCAGAATCCCCCACAATTTCCTCCTCCACATCACTTTCCCTCATCTCCCCCCGGCAGAGTTTGGAGCCCATGAACAGCCACGTGTCCTGTAAAGCTCCCTGCGTTTATTCCGTTCAGGCTGCTCAGGAAGCAGGACCCAAACCCTTTATCAAGGAAAACAGGACACTGAACTACCCATGCCAGGCCACAAAAGCAATTACAGTTGGGAAAGCTCATGAGCTCATTCCCAAAATCCAAGCCAGGGGTGTTCTTCACACCGGTGCAGTTCCCAGCTGTCCCAAATGAGTTGGGATCCATCTTTTCCCATTCCAAACCTCCAGCTAACACACCCCCAGCAACTTCCAAACCCTGGTCTGCACATCCCTGACCCTGGAAGCACAGCAAGGCCTCACCTATTTCCCCTTCCACTCCAGACAGGTCACACCAAACACAACCACAAGGGTGCAAACCCCCAGGCAGCTCCACCCTGGGACCTTCCCACATGGGTGCTGCCTCCAGGGATGCACGGGAAGCTCATCCCCACCTTGGGATGTGTGGAGAAACCCCAGAGTCCAGTGGGAAGTGCAGATTCCTGCAGTTTGTGCCCACATCGGGAGCACTTGGACAAGCATTTGGACAACTTGTAACTGAACTCCGTTGGGTTTTCCCCACAATTCAGTCTCTCTGGAGCCTCCCAAAAGACTTCTCATTGCACTTGGATTAGAGACTTATTTGGCCTCCGAGGAGGCAGCTCTGGGCCTTCACTGATGCTCAGGTCTCAGAAACATTCCCAGTGTGCAGCCCTTCCACATCCCGGCTGGAGAAACGTTCCCGCATCCTTCCAAAGCTCAGTTCCAGCCCAGTAGTGAGCGTTGCAAACCCAGAAGTTGTTTTGTTTAATATTAAATATAGCCCATTTTGTTAACATGCTTCAGCTTCCAAGACTGAGAGATCACAGGCAAGAGCTGTCCCAGGAAAAGCCTCTTGGGATGAATCCCCTCCCAAACATTTGAACGATGAACAGAAGCAAAGGAATTTATCTGACATGATCTATAATAAGATTTCAATATAACATTCAGCCTACAGCATTTCTAAATATGGCCAAAGATCCCTGGAGTTATTTGGCATTATTTCATCTTCCAAGGATTTTCTTTCACTTATTCTGCTGTGTTTGCATACACAGGATTCCACATCCGTCACGGAGCGAGCCCGGCTGTTGTTCCATGGGCTCTCACTGAGATAAAACAGGTCTCAATCCAAGGTTGGCAGGTGCAGAATTTGGGAGTAATTGTATTTATTTATTAAAAAAAGGCCTTTTGACACCTGCTCAAAACTTGGAGATACAGGGAAAATTTTGAGTGACTCCGTTAAATCAAGGGTTGAAGGAATCCTGGAACCTGCTGGGTTCATTCCCTTCCAATCCCTCTCTCTTCCCAGGACATTGGGATATCTGAGGTAAGGAACCACCTGTCTTCTCAAAGCTCTACAAATCAGAACACGTCACCACAGACTGGCATTCTCATTCCTCTTCCCAAACATCAGAAAAATGCCAAGGGGAAGGAAAAATAGAAAAAAATTCTTCCCTGTGAGGGTTATGAGGCCCTGGCACAGGTTGCCCCATCCCTGGAAGTGTCCAAGGCCAGCCTGGACAGGGCTTGGAGCAACCTAGGATAGTGGAAGGTGTCCCTGGCCATGGCAGGGGGTGGGATGGGATGAGCTTTAAGTCCCTTCCAATCCAACCCCTTCCACAATGACCAAATCTTCCACGACTTCCTCACCTCGGAACAGGAGGTGTCTTCAGGAATACCAGTGTCCTTTGGAGCAGCAGTTCCAGCAGGGAGCAAAGCCCACCCCACCCCACAAGGAACACTCACCATGACGGTGCAGTCCTCGGAGCCGCTGGCGATGACCTGGTCATTGTGGGGACACCAATCGATGTCCAGCACCGGCCCCGTGTGGCCACACACTGTGGGGTAGGACTTGTCAATCCTGCCTGTCTGGAGGGAAGAACGAGAAAGAGAGCTGTGATATCCCGCAGGAAGCTGCTTCCCAACCCTCCGTTTGCTCTTTCATATCTGCAATTCCATGAGATCTGAACTCATGGATCAGCAGGGGAAACAAACCAGCAGCTCTTCTCCAGCATCAACGAGCTGGAAATTCCCTAGGGAGCAAGGAAAGGGTTCAGAGATCCAGCACAGGAGGGCTGTGACCCCACACCTCAGCACCTGCTGCAACACCATCCCTTTGTCCATCCCAACTTTTTGAGAAGAGCAAAGCTCTGGTTTCATCTGTGCTTCCCAACAGCAACAGCTGAAGACAACCAAGGTAAAAGTGTCATTGGAGGGCGTTGCTGGTCACTGGATTTACCAGGTCTCCCTGGTTTCTTAACACAGAAGGATTTTGCTTGGATGGGAAGATGTTAGGATGCAGTTGTGCAGAGGAAAATATTGTTTGGAGGAATAAATGTTGCCAGCATGGACTGTGTCAGCCACACCTGATCCACACCTGCCTCTCCATGGCCAGAGGACCGAGGCCACCAATGCCAGGCTCCCTACAGGGATAACATTTCCAAAAACAATGAGCTAACGAGCCACTTAAACCCGAACTGGGACAAATCCAGTGATTCCAACCCAGCTGATGCTGACACACCAACTTTGCCCCTGGATCTGTGTTTTGCTGAGGAGCCCCTGAAGATCCTGAAGCACCTGATCCCCCCCAACAGCTGATTCCACAAACAAGGAAGAAGGGAAAGGAAAATCACTCTCATCATCCTTCTCTCTCTTGGCCAAGCCTTGCACACAAGGGAAGCAATATCTACAATACTGAGGATGCACAGCAGCAGGGGAAGGAGGAAACTCCTCCACTTCCACAGCCACGTCCCTGGTCCTGCTCCATGGGGTTTTGTTTCCAGGGAATGACCTTTTCATGATGAGTGATGGGAGAAGAGAGACAGCAGGCAGAGGTCTGGGATGGGGTCGTCTTCTTTTGTGTTTAAACATGCAGAAGAAATGGTTGGAATTTCCCTCCTGCCATTGGACAGTAACATTCCCCAACCTTGGAGGTGACATTCCTTAATTTATGCCTCCCACCCTGCTCCATGTGGGAGGCTGCTCCTATTCAAGGCTGATAACCAGAATAATGCTGGACATTGGCTTTTGAGGACAGCTGACCTGGAGCCCTCCACTAACAGCAAAACAAGATATGGATCCCAAAAGATCCCACTATCTCCGAAATGGCCAAATTTAGGCTTCAAAAGGAAAAGAAAGTCTCAGTGATTCAACTGCTTTTGGAATTATTAAAAGGGGAAGAGTTGTGGATGAAGAGCCATAAACCTGCCATTCAAAAATTAAAGCCTGTGTAATCCCTCTTGGATGCCACAATGTGAAACAGGATTTAAAAAATTAATACACCCAACTGCCATGTAGAATTCATCCATTTTAATTTACCTAATTAGAAGGAGAATCATGCAGAGCACACGAACTGCAGAAGGCACATGACAGGCCACAGACAAATACAGGCCTGAACCAAAAAGGAAAAATAGGAATAATAATGTAAAATGTCAGGGACTGCCTGTTCTGGCTCCCTGGCAGGAATCAGTGGGATCCTCCAGGAGGAGCCTCTGGTAATTATTTCCAGACTGCACGAGCACTTATGGGTTCAGTTTTGGGGTTTTACAGTCATTTATGACTGTGGGAAGGGAAAAAAAAAAATCAATTTGAGCAAATTAAAGGCCAAACGTCACCTTTCAGTTTGGATCCCGATGAACCTGCACAGCCTGAGCAGGAGCAGCCAGGAGCCCGTGGCAGCAGTGACACACAGGAGCTGCTTCCCACCACCCACGCCAGAGCTCGCCTCTCAAACCAGGATCCTGCACTTCCCTGAAGAGCAGTGCTTTGAGAATCATGGAATGGGTTGGGTTGGAAGGACCTTAAAGATCATCCAGTGCCACCCCCTGCCATGGGCAGGGACACCTTCCACTAGCCCAGGGTGCTCCAAGCCCTGTCCAACCTGGCCTTGGGCACTTCCAGGGATCCAGGGGCAGCCACAGCTTCTCTGTGAAATCCATTCCAGGGCCTCCCCACCCTCACAGCCAGGAATTTCTTTCCAGTATCCCATCTAAATCTACCCTCTTTTATCTTAAAGCCATTGCCTCATATCCTGTCCCTCCATCCCTTGTCCCAAGTCCCTCTCCAGCTCTCCTGGAGCCCCTTTAGACCCTGGAAGTGGCTCTGAGGTCTCCCTGGAGCTTTCTCTGCTCCAGGTGAACACCCCAGCTCTCCCAGCCTGACTCCAGCCCTCAGAGCATCTCCACAGCTTCCTCTGGACTCTCTCCAGCAGCTCCACATCCTCCCTGAGCTGGGATCCCAGAGCTGGAGGCAGCTCTGCAGGTGGGGTCTCACCTGAATTCCCTGTGCATCACCCACAAACACCCCTCTCTCCCTGCCTGCACCTGGAGAGTGACCCCAAACCCCGTTTCCCACAGGGAACAGACAGGCAGGATGGGGAAAGGAGATGTTATTTAGCAGCAGTGTGGGAGAGGCAGCAACTTCAAGCTTCTTTATCCACAAAGAATTCTCAAACCAAGGAAAAGAGGACAAAGCAGAGCAGGAGATGTCCCACACAGCTGCTCCCTGGGATCTGGCAGAAAAAGACAATCCCAGGGAGATGAAGAGCCCAGGGGCATATCAACATCTTCACCTGGGCATGAAAGGAGAGACCCTGCTGCTCAGCAGGCTCCAGGAATAATCCCAGAATCATTCCAGTTGGGAAAGATCTCCAAGATCATCCAACCTGTGCCCAATCCCCCCGCCTTGGCACCCAGCCCAGAGCCCTGAGTGCAAGGTCCGGTCCTTCCTCAGCCACCTCTGGGGAAGTACAAAAATGAGTATTACACATCAAAACAAGACTAAATAAGGATGTAAAGTTGCTGCTGGAGGCCCCAGTGGGGTGAGCAGGAGCGGCAGCCCTTTGAGAGAAGCTCCTGCCTTGTGGTCAGAGGCACCAAACGGTCTCTGCAGAGCAGAGGAAACCACGGTGTTTTCCTGAGCACGGCCTGAGAGCTCGGCCGCGCTTTTGAAGGTGCCACATCCGCCCCTCGTCACCAACACCTTCAGCAGGGACCCTCCCAAGGCACCGTGGGGACAGCACAGGACAGCCACCCACAGCACCATCACAGGGATGACCCCTCGGGGTGAGGAATGAGCAGCTTTGAACTCAGGTGTGGTATTTTGCCACCTCTCAGCATCACTGTTGCAAATTCCATCCGCCAGATTCCTCCTCCCGGCAGCATTCCGCTGCCTGGAGCAGGGAACCCCAATTCCTGGCATTGTACTGTGCTCAGAAGAGCTTGAAAAATCAGTATTTTAGGGGATTTGCCAAAAGGGAAAAACCAGGAAAGCTGCAGTAGGGTTATAAAAACCCACCAGGCTGCAAAATCACCAAATTCCACGGTTTTGAACGCAATTCCTCTCCAACGCCACCGGAACACCACGAGGTTTGGCAACTTGGTTGCCAGCTGGGTGTGTTTCCATGCTACTCTAATGCTCCCAGGTTTGGGGATTTATTTATTTATTTGTAAAATGTAATCTTTTAATTAGGAGAGGATTTGAAATAAATCTCAAGTGCTGATACACAGCTTAAAATTAACTTCAAGAAATTCAATCCTTCTCATAATCCACTGGGACTGTGGTTCGACACATCCCTGATAACTTTTGAATTTTGGAGTTGTATTTGATAAGATATTGGTTAAAAAGGTGAATTTGAGGATTTTTAATAAAGTTGGTGTTGACTGAACACACATTCAATATTCAAGGGGTGAAGTTGCCTTATTAAGTTAATTTTAAGTGCTTTCATGTATTCCAGATCAGAAAAAAAAAAAAAGTTAAATCATAAGAAATATTAAACCCAGATCAGATGAGAAGAAAAAAAAAAAAGATTAAATCCAAAAGGGATGGATAAGCAACACAAGAAAACTGTTCCTAAAAGTGGGAGTTTTATGAATTAATTTGAGTGTCTTGTGATCGTTTCTCTGCCAGAAAAGGGCATTTGGTGGCAGGAAACAGCTCATGGATTATGGTAAAAATATCAGGGAGAACAGCTGCTTCCCCAGCCCATGGCTGTGCTCCTTGAAATCTCCATTTAAATTAGGGAAGTGGCATCGAGTTGCACAAGTCAAAGCAGCTCCCCCCTCACTCTGCACAAGTTTGAGGAAGGAAATCAGGTCACAACTGCAAAGTTTGAAACCCCAACTGAACTGCTAGAGAAAATACTCCTCTTTTCTTTAAATCATAGATTTTCATTAAAACACTCCTAAGTTTCACCCAAGGAAGTTGAACTTCTGAGCACTGACCCTCCACCTCTGGCTGCAGCAGCTGGGCCTGGAGGAGGCACTAGGGAGAAAACTGGGCTGAAATGGAAGCTCCTGCCCATGCCCAACATCCATCAGTCACCCCACAGCCCAATCCAGGCATCCAGAACAAATCTGGAAGATTAGGAAGTGTTATTCCCAAAAGATACACTGGAAAAGTCAGGCAGTAAGAGACCACTGGGCTCTCCAAGAATTCCCCAGCAATGCTCCCATTCTCCCGGTCACCTTGGCAGCTGCAGGGCTGTGACATCGGATACTGGGGGAAATTTCTTCACTGGAAGGGTGGTCAAGCATGGAACAGACTCCCCAGGGAAGTGGGGGAGTCACCATCCCTGGAAGTGTTAGAACACAGGCAGTTGGGGCATTTTGTGACGTGGTTTAGTGAGAATGGGGGCACTCGGTCAAAGGTTGGACTTGATGAGCTTGGAGGTCTTTTCCAACCTTAATGATTCCATGATTCTATGATTCCATCCCAGGCTGCCACAGAATGGACACATGCTGGCTTTAAAGAGGAAAAAAACCCAACACAAACAGTCCTCACACCCAACCCAACCTGTGAAATCCCATCACTCGGAGCTGGGAGTGCAGCACAGCTCCAGCACTTCCATGGATGTTTGTCCCAGCTTCCACAGGAAAGCTCTAAACACACTCCAGAAATAAATTTCAAAAAGAGAGACCTGTTGCCCAGAAATTCCAATTAAAAAGGGACAGAGTCACTCTTTCATTCCCTCCCCAAAATATGATTTCCAAAGCAGTTCATCCCCCTGCTCCTTCCCAGCTGCAGGAAAACCAATGGGTATCCCAGAAGTTGAGGGTTCTGGATAAAGTGGTAAAACCCCACTGCAGTTCAGAGGATGAGCATCCACCCAGAGAGAGCAGAGCTGCTGGGCAAGGAGACAGGGATCCACAGGGATCATCCCCAAGAGTTGGGAACAGATGATCCAGGGCTCCACCAAGCACAACTTCCATTTTCATTATTGGACAAGTCCTTAAAATTGCAGAGGTATTTGTACAAACCTCTGACTGTAAGACAAGGGATGGAATTTGCTGCTTTTTTCCCTGGAGGAATGAGATCCATTAGCCCCTCTGCTGCCCTCTCTTCCCTACTACATTAGAAGCTGATGATCCATTGGAATCAAGCTGACAGTGATAAATATAAACTTCTTTTTATAGAGAGAAATCCAAGGTGAAATAAAAGGACAGAATCCATCACACTCCCCCTAAAATGGCTGGAAAGGCTTAATAAACCCATCATGGCAAAACCTCCTGATTTTATTTTACACACAGTTCAGAAAAGGATGATTTTCTTTCCCCCAAAATCCTTCCTGGTGGAATAGGAATGGGGAAGAGCTGCTTAACAACTCTCATATGCCATGGATGAACACCAAGGCCTGTCACTTGCAGAACGACATATTCCTTGGAGAAGATCATTCCCGAGGTGTGCACGCCCCCACCCACATGCTAATTGCCTCTCAGGGCACCATCTGATCCCAGATCCTGCAGGAATGTTGCTGGTGTGAAAGGAGTGCAGGAAAATGGAAAAATCTAATAAAAGCTATATCCAAAAGGGACTGAATAAACCTCTGGTAAAGGCCTTACGTAACACAACTCGTGGCTGAATGGATCTTTCTGCATGAACTCAAACAAAAAGGAACATTTGCAGCAGGTTTTTCTGTGCAGATAAAAACTGCAAAGGGTTTTTGAGGAGGGGAAAAAAAAGAAATTTGTCTCCAGTTCTGCTGGAGCACAGACCCAGCACCAGAACCACCCCTGAATCCAGGTGTTTTTCCAAGTCATTCTGCCCAAACTATCAGGAAACCCAGAGAATTTTTATCTGGTACCTCCCCTGTGTACCCAGAGCTTTCCCTGGGATAAGGCTCAGAGAAAACCAATCCTACAACCACAGCCCAGAACAAGCAGGGAAGTTTCCAGTTCTTCCCTGGTGAGCAGAGTTAATACTGATTACCCTGGCTCTTATCACCTACACAGCCCTGATGGAGAGGAATTACAGCTTTTCCAAACTATGTGGCTCATTCCAACAGAGGCCAACCCTCCAGACCGAGCAACCTGTGGGAATTGGATTGTCTGATGCTCAGCGGCTCCTGCCGGAGCATGGGAATAGCGAGTTCCTGGCAAAGCCCCTGCACATGTGCGTGCAAGAAAACAGGAAGTTCAGACAAAGCATTTCCACAGCCAGCAAAGCCGGCTCGGCTGCACCGGCTGCGGCTGCTCCGGGAGCTGCGGGGATGGAAAGGGGATGCAGCCCCTGGGTCTCCCATGCCTCTATCTAGCGAAGGAGGGAGGGGGCCGGAGAGACCCTCAGCAGCACGTGGGGGCTTGGGGCACGGCGGGGACGTGGGTGCACAGGGGATAATTCACACACACACACGGGTTAATGAATCCCGGCGCGCACGGGCCAATTCCCGCGCTCACGGGTTAATTCCCGCGCACTTGCCGCGCCGCGCCCCCGCCCCCGCCAATCAGCGCGGCGGCCGCGAGCGCTGCCATGACCATATTAGGTAAAAAGCCGCGGCCGCCGCAGTGCCGCTGCGGCGGGCGCGGGTGCGCGCGCGCGGAGGGGCGGGGCTTGCGGAGACAGGGGCGGGGCTTCCCCCTCCCTCCGCTGTCCGTCCCCCCCCCACCTCACACCGAGCACATGGGTGCGGGGTCCCGGCGGGTTCATCGCGCCCCAAAAACACCCCCAGACCTCCGACCCAGCGCCGGGAAGGAGCTGGGAGCCGCCTGCCCGGCAGGGAGAAACCCCGGCCATAACAAAACGCTGCAACGGTACCGCAAATTGGCAAGAAAAAGCGCGTTAAAACGAGTAAAATTCCCCCTTTTCTGTGCTCACCCCGCACCGAGGGTCAGCCACATCCCAAATAATTCCCAGTGAGCCGCAAAGCACTGGGTTTGAGCAGCCACGATGTCATGATGGGCTATTTTCCCTGCAGAAATGCAGCAAGTGTATTTTTATGGCCCAATTTTAAAATCAGCCCAAACCCATGGCTGAAAATTGCTTTTTTTTTTTTTTTTTTTTTTACCCCTGAATATAACAACAAGGATTTTGCTGCGGGGAGCTTAATAAGTATCTGTGCTAAACAGGCTCAAAGAGAAATCCAAATGTTATTTAGGGTGTTGAAGTTCTGAAGGAACAATTTCATCAGCCCAGGCTATAAAAATAAATGCGGAACCCAGGAACTGGTTAGAGCAGAGCCAGCAAAGCACTGCATTGCAAAAGAACGTGTCAGGCTGGGGGTGAGGGACACAGCTCCTCCAGCTTCCCATGGAACCTCCTCAGATGTGGATGTTAAATGGCTGTGGAAGGCAGGAATGGAGCTGAGGGCACCAAGGCAGTGATAAATAGAGGGAGAGTGGGAGGAAGAACAGAATGGATGTGAAAATAACGCCAAAGATGGCATTTAAAAATGCAGAAGGCCAGGGCACTCAGAATTAGCAGGAATTTCTGCCAGGGACTGAGAAAACACAGAATCATGGAATCATTAACATTGGAAAAGCCCTCTGAGACCATTGAGTCCAACTGTTCCCCCAGCACTGCCAAGGCCATCATGTCCCCAGCTGCCACATCCATGAGGCTTTTAAATCCCTCTGGGGCTGGGGACTCCATCACTGCCCAGGGCAGCCTGTTCCAATGCCTGACAACCCTTTCCATGGAGAAAATTTCCACAATATCCAATCTAAACCTCCCCTTGCACAGCTTGAGGCCATTCCCTCAGGGTCTGTCCCTTGTTTCCTGGGAGCAGAGCCTGACCCCCACCTGGCTGCCCCCTCCTGTCAGGGAGTTGTGCAGAGCCAGAAGGTTCCCCCTGAGCCTCCTTTTCTCCAGGCTGAGCCCCTTTCCCAGCTCCCTCATCAGATTTGTGCTCCAAACATTGGGATGTAAGAGAGGAAAAGAAGGATGCACATCCCCTGCTGTGGGCATGTGGAATTCCTCATCCAGGGCTGTGCCACCACGCGTGGTCCAGGCAGGAGGAGGACACGTGGCCTGAGGATGAGCCCAAAGCAGGGAAGGGCTGCTCATCAGAGCACCAAACGGAGCTATTTTGGGAGGTTGGGGTTTGGCTTTGCTTAACACGATGGAGAAGTCGCTGCCCCTGCTCTGCCCTGGCCGGGCGGGAAGTTGAGCTGAGCCCTGGGCACTAATTCTGTATTCCACAGGGCAGATCTGGAAGTGGAGCTGGGAAAGCAGCTCAGGGCTGATGACAGACTGAGGACAACTTAACCACAGCTTAAGAGAGGAGCTGGAGGGTCACAGAGGAAAGAATGTTGCAAAAAAAGGCTTTTGATCACAAGAATTTGCTGGTTAAGCATCAGAAAGGGATGAGACAAATCTCCTCCAGAAGATGGATGTGACATTTCCATGTAGGACCAGAGGCAACAGGAATGCCCTTCCTGGAACCAGCTCATTCCTTCACATGCCTCCAATGTGGGGCTGCAAGGAGCAGTTGGGCTCAGGTGCATTCCTGAATGAATTCTGCAAGGAGCAGTTGGATTCAGATGATTCCTGAATTAATTCTGCAAGGAGCAGTTGGATTCAGGTGGTTCCTGAGCAAAGTGACAAAAAAAAAATAGTTGAATCCCTGACAGTAGAAAAACCTGACTTGATCATAAAGAGGCTTCTAAAATACGATTCCATGTGGAAAGTTCTGCCAGAATTGGCTCAGATGAGTCAAGCAAACAGCTTGTTTGTTGTGTTTAATGTACAGGAAGCATCAGACTGATTACAGACATTAAACACATTCATACACGGCACCACCGAGCAGCGTTTGTCACCACAGCTGACACTTCCCAGCCTTCAGTATTCCCAGAGAAACTCCGGGATGACAGCACAGCCGAGCAGGTGACTCAAGAAATATTCCAGCAGCACTTACCTTGTGCAGAGGCAGCACCAGGAAGGCTCCCCCACCGCTGGCATCCACGATGATGGCCACGAAGCGGGGGTTGACGGCGCAGAAGGAGCTGTCCCAGGTGACGCGGGACACGCGGATGTCATCGTAGCACTGGTCGTTCTTCACCGCCTGGCCGAAGACGTGCCGGAATTTGCTCTGTCGTACCACCCGCCTCATCGTGTCTGCACAGGGATGCAAAAGGAGGGGGTCAGTTCAAGGGGAAGGATGTCCTGCTTGTCCAGAAGATTCTTGGACAAGGATCTACAACACTGGATCTTCGCATCAGCTCCATCGCCCCGCTTCCAGCAACGCGGGAACACGGGGTCGCTCGCTGTTGGTAGAATCGTGGAATGGCTTGGGTTGGAAGGGACAGGATCCCAGAATGGTTGGGGGTGGGAAGGGATCTCTGGAGATCAGCCAGTCCAACGCCCTGCCAAGGCTGCTCACCCAGAGCAGGTGACACAGGAATGCATCCAGGTGGGTTTGGGATGTCTCCAAAGAGGGAGACTCCACGCCCTCCCTGGGCAGTTCCAGTGCTCGGCCACTCTCCATGGAAAGAGGTGGAATTCCATGTGGTTTAGTTTATGGCCATTGCTCCTCATCCTATTGTTGGGCACTGCTGGAAAGAGTCTGGCACCATCCTCTTGGCACCAAAGACCTTAAAGCTCATCCTATTCCACCCCCAGCATGGGCAGAGATACCTCCCACTATCCCAGATTGTTCCAAGCCCCATCCAACCTGGCCTCGGACACTTCCAGGGATCCTCCACCTTAAGACCTGGCAAATTCTCAGCCAGCTTTGCCTTTTCCTTCTTTTATTAACTAAAATTTCAGGTAATTTTACATCCAACCCAACCCAACTGCATTTCCAGGGGGCTTTTACAGAATTTGCCAATTAAGCATTAATTTCCCCACTGTAAATGTGTTCCCTGACTGCAGTAAAGGAAGTTCCTAATCCCAAAAGCAGTTTTTAGACAAGTCTCCACATATTTTCAGGGATAAATCTAGTCTTGGATTGAACTTGTTTACTTTCAAGTCAGACAGGGTCCAGAAGATGTAAATAAAAATGCAAGCTCTCAAAATCCGGTGTTCCTGTGAAGTGGTTCCACATGTTCCCTAGCTTCCAGTTCTTTCTTCTAACTCCAAAATCTCCCTAAAAAAAAAATGAGTTTCCTAGGCAGAAAGAAGTAATGGAAACAAGTTAATGACTCCAATTAACTTGGTGTGTCTGTAGCATTTCTTGAGAAAAATTATTTTCAAGAATGCTGGAGTTAGAATAGAGGGAAAGGGAATCGGTGTGGAAAATTCCAGTACCTGGGAGAAGACACAGGCACAACACCAGCCTTGGACTGTGGATACAACCTACGGAGCCCTTGCATCTGGGAAGGGCTTTTCCCATCTCAGAGAAGAGGGAACAAAAGAAGAGCCTCCATACAGCATCTTGCTTTTACATATGGGAAAAAATATTTCTGTCCCAGTCTCTAGGGAAAGCAAAAAAAAAAGGGAAAAAATAAAAATAAGCAGAGTCCACCTCCTATCTCGCCTCTCAGAAGGTCCCCAAACATATGGAGAGGCTGGGAAAAACTGCGCAGCTCCTGGAGCTCCTCGCTCCAGCACGATGCTCCGGAGTGAGAGACTGGGAATGTGGCTGCATCCCGAATCCCTGCTCCCAGGCTGTCTGCTGCAAACTGTGATGAAAGCTCAGAGGGCTGTCTGTGACTGCAAAGGCTTCGCAGGGAAGCGCCGAGCGTTGATGGGTGTTTTGTAGTCTGGGAGGTTAAATAAAAAATTAACAGCGACAAAAAGCGGGATAACTGCAGGGAAGCGCTCATCAGAGCCGGGAAATGCCACGGAATGTGTTTGAAGAGGAGAAAAATGTTCCAATTAACGAAACAGACAGCTCTGCAGTGAAACTGGTTCTGCAGAGATAAGGGAGAAGAAGCAGAGGATTTGTTTTCCACCAGAGCCCATTTGGGAACTGGCACTGGTCACTTCCATGGTGGCTCAGCTGCTGGGACAGGGATGTACCAGTGCCACTGGAGCCACCAGTGTGCCCAGTCCACACCAATTTGGGGTCAGTTTTGTGATGGGGATGCCTGTCCCAGGTGTGGAGTGGAGGCCACTGAACACCTTCACGCTGACCTGAGCTCCACACACTGGTGACACAGAGCCAAGGGCTCCACAGTCATTCCCAGCCACGGAGAGCAGGTGGGGGTTCCCCACAGTACCTTTTCCATACTGATATTTTAAGGATAATTAAGAATGTTTAAGAAAAACCAGGTCTTAAATGCAAAATTTTTGGAAGAACTGGAGTGTTTGATATATCCACGGAAAAAAAGCTATATGGAAGTTGTTAATGATTTCTGTCCCATTAAAGCCGAACTTAGGCTCCCCCCCTACTTCCATCAGTCACTGGAATTGTGTAATGCACTTTCTGCCAACTGTTTCCCTCAGAGCACAAATCAAAGGCCTGTTCCACGCTGGACACACCCCGGAACATCGGAGTGCGATGGGAAGTCGTAAACCAGGAGCTGCTCTCCAGCTCCAGCCAGCAGGTGAGAGCACTAAATAAAATCATGGAATGGTTTGGGCAGGAAGGGACCTTAAAACTCATCCAGTTCCACCCCCTGCCATGGGCAGGAACACCTTCCACTAGTCCTATCCAACCTGGCCTTGGACACTTCAGGCACGATCCCAGCCTCACCAAATCATGCCCAAAGAAAAGGTGAATTTCAACTCCAAGATGCCCAAATGACAAGAAATGCTTAAGTCTCAGGGTTCAGTTAAGACACATCAGAAAAAATGCAGTTCCACACCCAGTTACTGATTTGTGTCAACTCATTCCAAGCCCTGTCACACGCTTCCATCCCGAGGGCTCCTCCCAGAACCGTGAGGGCTTGGCTGAACCTCTGAGAGTCCATGGCCAGGGCTGGCAGTGAGACCATGCAAGAGCAGCATCACCCCCATCTTCCCTCCTTTCTGCCATTCCCCAGGCCACCCCCAGGACATTGGGAATGTTCTCCCAAGCCCAACGTGCCACGACACCACCGGAACTCACACCCAGCTCAGCCCTCTCCCACCTTACTCATCATCCGCCCACTCGACTCATCCAGGAGCAGGGAAAAGGCTCCTGCTTTGTGCACGGTGGATTTCCAGGAGTGTTCACCCCTTGGCAACATTCCCACCCTGCTGTGAATCCAGATTAAAATCAGATTGTTGGGAAGAAGGTAAAGCGAAGGTTTGAACTTGTCATGCTGAGCAAGAACAGCAAATTGCCTGGAATCACATCCCACAGAGCCAGGGGTCTGGGAATGTGGCTGCTCCAATGCTGGGAATTCAGCCTTGTGATGCTTTCAAAGGATTATTTGTGGATAATTGTATCTCTTCTTCACTTGATCAATAGCAGAACAGCAGGAAAAGATGTTCATTTCAAATATCAGATCCTGGGGATCTGTCACCCCTTCCACATTCACGGAAGAGAAACTCCCTTTATCCCACTGTGAAACCCTACTACTTTATTTCCCTCATTTTCACCGTTTGATGCAAAGGGTAATCATTTGGTTTTCTATAAATGACTTTTAAAAAATGTAAGGAGTTCAGGAGCATCCAAAAATATCCTTATTTGTTCCAAAGGGATGTGCTGGAACACACCTTCCCTGCCCTCTTCCCCACCTACAGCTCGTCATCCTTAGCAGGAACTCTCTGATGCACACATGGTGAGCAGCCCCCAAGTGCTCATTTCCATAGCAAAGGGAGTGATTCTTGGCGTTGGATCAGAGCCATTTTGATCTGGCTGCTCTCCAAGGAGAAGGAGGGGGGAATGTGCTGCCTGTGGTTGGAAGGAGCAGCGGCTGCAGCTCTTTCAGCTCACCAGGGAGAGCAGGTGAAAAACCCAACGGGGGGAGCTGGAGCCTGAGCACCCCAAAAGAGTCTCCTGTCCCTGGCACACACTGTCCTTAAATGGGAAGAGAGTTTAACATTCTCCTCTTTGCTTCTCAATCCCCTTCCTTCTCCTCTTCCTCCTCATCCATCTCCAAGAAAATCCACAGCTCAATTTGGCTGCCACAGGTTCTCCCAGCAGACTCACGGGCAGGAGCTCCAGGCTTGGCCAATTCATGGAACGGTTTGGTTTGGAAGGAACCTGAAAGCTCCTCCAGTTCCACCCCCTGCCATGGGCAGGGACACCTCCCAACCCAGCCTTGGGCACTTCCAGGGATCCAGGGGCAGCCACAGCTTCTCTGGGCAACCTCTGCCAGGGCCTCATCACCCTCACAGCCAGGAATTTCTTTCCAATATCCCATCTAAATCTACCCTCTTTTATCTTAAAGCCATTCCCCCTTGTCCTGTCACTCCATCCTTTATCCAAAGTCCCTCTCCAGCTCCTCTGGAGCCCCTTTAGGCAGTGAAAGGGGCTCTGAGCTCTCCCTGGAGCTTTCTCTGCTCCAGGTGAACACCCCCAGCTCTCCCAGCCTGGCTCCAGAGCAGAGGGGCTCCAGCCCTCGGAGCAGCTCCGTGGCTTCCTCTGGACTGGCTCTAACAGGTCCATGTCTTTTTTGTGCCACTTTTAGGATTATCAGGTGAGACACCAACACCTGAGATGATTCACCCCAAGGAAAGGCTGATTCAGCCTCTATCACACTTGCAAAAGGATCACCTGGGCGGTTCAGGGAACCTTGGGAAATAACTTTGGAAATACCCAAGTGGGTAAGGAAGTGTATCCATGGCTAACGGGGCTGTGCTGGGGATTTTCTCTTAGGAAGTGGACTTGGAACAAGAGCTTTAAAAAAAGAAATGAATCAGATTATTATCTATGCCCTTAAACCTTGCCTGAGGAACCATCTCCATCCACTTGCTAGACAGAAGCTATTTTTGAGGGGTAAAGCACAAATTTAGAGGATTTAAAACCTCCTGACTGGGAGCTGAAAGGCTTTTAAATTTTGCCAGAGCTACAACCCTCAGCAAAATTAAAACAGAAGTGTTGGACACCCTGCAAAGGCCTCCACAATAGAAGTGCTGACAGATCTACGGCTGCTGAGGTCCTGCATCCCGCTCGGCCACACACGGCATCTTGGTGGGGACAGAGGAACGAGCCTTCAAATCTCTTATTTATTCCCTTCCTGAGTGACTTCCAGCTGAATTTTACCAAAACTTTGGGTTCATCTCCCAGTCTGTGCCCTCTGAACAGCCCAGCCCTTGTGGCAGCTTTTTAAAGGACCTTGGAAAGGCCAGCCGCGCTCGCACAGGGATACTTTTCATTCCACTCCTTTCTGATCTCCCATCACGATGTGTCACAAGAGCTACCATGAGTTTGCCCATTTTCCTGTTTATAAAGGATTTATCTGTCTCAAGAATCCAACAGATGGATTTCTGTGGCTTTGGAGGGTTTGCAGCCTTGCTTATGCAAGAGGAAATGCATCCTGCTAGGGAACACTTACAGGAAAACCCCCCACTAATGGCAAAATCCTGCTCAGCCCATGTGATTGTGATCCCTTCTGGAAAGGGAGGCATTGGAATAAAAGGCCAGTTGAAGTCAGACAGCCGGAGGCTACTGTTAAGGGGGGGTGAGGAGATACAAATCCAGTGGATAGGGAGAACAGCATTTATAAAAGGTTGGTACTTGGCACTGGAAGGGCTCTTCCTTAAGTGGAAAAAGTCAAGTTGCAGCTGTTGGTGGTGAATCCCCAAACTCCCAGTCTGAGCCTTGCTGAGGAGCTTTGGAATAAAGGTCCAGTCTCAATGATTAAAAAATGAGAAGCAGATTAAAAAAAATAAAAATCAAGAGGTCAGTGGTTGGACTTGATGATCTTAAAGGTCTTTTCCAGCCTCGGTAATTCAATGGTTCAATGCACCACCACCAATTACAAATGATGTTATGGGATGGATGGGGTGCTGGGGTCAGCAGGGACAGGCGATGGTCCCGTTGGTGAAACTGCAACATGGGAAAGCCCAGAGGATTCCCAAGTACCAACTGTGAGGCCCAAGGTCTTCCTGAACACCTGGGCTGAGCCACTTGGGCCTCATCTGCCAAACCAGTGAGTGCTCAGAGCTGGTTTTATACAAAAATATAGGAAGTATGTTATGAGCATAAACCCAAACCAGGCCATGAATGTTCCAACCTGCCCCTGGCATGGAGAGAACACCCTCCCTGGGAGCAGGGCTGAGCCACATCTGCGGAACAGTTGGCCATCGTGGAGATAAGCAGCGGAGAAAAGCCCACAAGGAATCTGCTAATTCACTCCTTGGAGCACTTTGAACATCCTGTGGAAGATAAGGTACAGAGCCACACATGGAAGGGAGAACAGAGGCATTCAGAGGGTTTGGAGCCATTAAAACACCACCATCCCTTTGTGTTTCCTGCTCCTCGCAGCAAGGACGGCTCCGTGCCACTGCTGTGGGCCCAAGGGAGCAGGGACTGAGCCAGCAGCTGCACCCCACTGAGAAAGGGCACAGAGACCTCCAGGTTATTTCCTAATCACTCCCTTCTGGCATTTCTTCACTCCAGAGCCTTGGTTGTGCAAGCTCCAGGGTTCTCGGTGACCCAGGGCCATGCACAGCCACAGGGCCAGGGACACACACTGCCCTGGGCTCAGTCCAGCTGCACATCTATTGCAGGGAAATATTGCCACCACTGTCACCGGTACGTCACCAGCAAGGCTGGAGGAGTGTAGTGGTTTGGTCAGTATCACAGAATCCCAGAATGGTTTGGGTTGGAAGGGGCATTAAAGCCATGGGCAGGGACACCTTCCACCACCCCAGGTTGCTCCAAGCCCTGTCCAACCTGGCCTTGGATATTTCCAGGGATGGGGCAGCCACAGCTTCTCTGGGCACCCTGAACCTCCCTACCCTCACAGGGAAGAAATTTCTCCTAATACCTCATCTAAACCTACCCTCGTTCAGTTTGAACCCATTCCCCCTTGTCCTGTCACTACATGTTCTTGGAAAACTTCATCTCCCTCTCCAAGTACCCATGGAATCAAAGAACTCAGTCTCGTGATGTGAAGTCTTGCAAGATTTGGGCAAGAAAGGAAGTGGGGGAAAAAATGTCACGTGGCCACAAAAAGTTCAGCTTACCCCACAACTTCACACGAAAGCTCAGCAGAAAAAGGGAACAGCCACGAATGCCTTGATGCAGTTTCTGTGCTTTTAAACACAACACTATTCCCTCTGTGTATCCTTTTTCCAATCAATCCAGATCCAGTCCATTGCTGACAGAACTGTTGTTTTCAGCCATTCAGAGTTATTTAAAACAAAGGTGAACACTACTACAGATGGTCACAATTCCAAAACACATCATATTTGTGTGCAGATTATTTTGAGTCTTCGGTTACTTGAGCCTAGGTTGAGCAAGACACTGCCATCTGATTTCACTTCATTTTAAAGACAAAAAGCTGGAATATGAACTTAACACTGAAATTTCCAGCTGTTCTACCACTGGCAAGATTCTATTTTGGGATGGGAACCTAAACCACAAACTACCAGGGAATTTGATTATATCTCAACTGGGGAGCCCAGCACATTCAAAAACGTAACACAACCCAAACTTTGAATAAGCTGAAATTTCTGTCCTGGACAAAGCGCAAGGTGTTGGCTGCAACCTGCGAAACACTTGATACAACTCGGGATTTCAGAGCTGTAACCTCAAATGATCGTATGAAAACCTTTAGAATATGAAGAACTCTAAGTCAGAAGTGCCTGTAGAGCTCAAATCTGCCAGGATCACCCAGAAGGACTTGTTATTTCCTGAGGGTTTACCTGTGTGTGCTCGCCTCACATCTCCCCCCGGGGCTATTTTCACTTCAAGATTTCCAGGGATACAATTCATCTTCTTGGGGAATCACCTGGTTGTGGAAGGTGTCCCGGCCCGTGGCAGGGAGGTGGAATGAGATGAGCTTGAAGCTCCCTTCCAAGCCAAACCCTTCTGGGATGATCTTACCACTCCCACACTCTGTCACTGTATCTCCACATCCAGCATTACATCATTGACCATAATTTGCAGTGACAAAAGGACGCCACAGTTAAAGTCATTACCCCGGACTGAGAGCGTTGTCTGGCTTCATTTAATCTGTGTCATCTACCAGAAAGGCAGAGCAATGAATGCACACAAAAATCATTACACAAAATAATTCAGCAGGAGCCATAGCGGGATAGGTAACCAGCAAAGGGAGACACCAGCAGGAACGGGAGTTCTCCTGCACTGGAGCAGCAGCCTCCAAACAACCTCTTCTTTTGGGTTTATTTTCTTTTAGAGCATCTTCTGTCAGCTGGAACTAAAGCTGCCCCACCTCACAGGTGGTGGGGGATGTTACCACAGGCTGGGCAAAAAAGGATATTAAAATGAAAAGAGGAGGGCAAAGTGACGATAAAAATAAAGGGTTGAAACTCAGGACAAAACCTCATAAAGGCAAGTGACGTACAAAATACAGGGCTAAGATTGCAGGGATTGAACATTCCAGGTGCCTCAGTGCATTCAAATCCAGGTTGGAGCATGGAAGGTGTCCCTGCACATGGTGGGGGGTGGAATGAGGTGAGCTTTAAGGTCCCTTCCAACCCAACCCATTCTGGGATTCTGTGATCCCTGCATTTCAGCTTCCACTTTTGCTGCCAGCAGAGAGAGTTCCACAGTGGTTGGACACCACGGAAGCTTTTTACTGGATAAGGAAAGGGAAACCTCCCACACACTCCCACCTCCGACACCGCTGTTCCAGCAGCCGACCACAGAAGGCTGTGGCCTTTCACATGATCCCCTCCAAAAATCCTTCCTTTTCTTTTCCACTGGAATAAACACATCAGAGAAGCTTCTTTGCGCACTGTATCCCATCCACTGCCAAGAGACAGAGCACTATCCTGAACAACAGCCCTGGGAGCTGCAGCCAGAGACATCACAGCAGCCCCAGGGAAGCTCCTGACACCCATCCGAGCAGCCATGGGGAGGAGGGAAGAACAGGACTCCAGACCACGCCGTGATCCCAAGGGAAACACGAGCAGGAGCGCACGGCTCTCCCAGGATTCCAGCTAAGGAAAGTCAGTGATAAAATGCTTCTCCCCAGCACTGACCTAGTTCTTTTATCAAAGCTATCAGGGAAGTAGCAATCTGGTCAGAGCTGCTGCCCCAACCCGCTGGATTCCTCTCTCGCTTGAGGGTTACATGCTAGCGTTTTCCAGGCTATATTCCTGAGATACATTGGAAGCTTTTCTTTAAAGGTTGGTAGCTAGGAACAGAAAGAGCTGTTCCCCAGCACAGCTTCATTAAATTCTCACCAAATCACCACCAGATCCCAGCATTCCCAACCAACCAAGCACCTTTCTCCAACAGAGTGCTCACAGCAGAAAAATGCTGTATTTTCATCTCTCTTTTCTCCTACAGCTCAAAGCAATCAAATCTACCTAAATGAAATAATTTATTTCATGAGTTTCTATGTGTGTCATAGAGGAGCTCACCAGTAGCACTAGACCTGACACTCAGCCCCTACCCAGGACTTATCTGTCCTCTCTGATGGTGGATTTAAGAAGTCAAGCAGACAGCAGCTCCCAGGTGCTGGGAGCCTAAAGAACACCACCTGCAGGATTTCCCATTCTGCTGGAGTCAAGAAGAGGTGCAGACATGAAGGGAACTCAATTAACAGGGTGTTTTCTAAGCACAGTTCCTGGTAAACTCCAGTGGGCATTACTGGAAACATTACCCTGCTTCTCCTCTCTCACTTAATTGGATCATTCCTTAAAACATGACCAGAAGATTTAGTGAAAGTAGAAATCCCCAAATGGTTTGGATTGGAAGAGACCTCCAGTTCTTCCCCTACCACGGGCAGGGACACCTTCCACTATCCCAGACTGCTCCATGTCCCATCCAACCTGACCTTGGGGACACTTCCAGGGATGGGGCAGCCACAGCTTCTCTGGGAAACCTCTGCCAGGGCTTCACCACCCTCACAGCCAAGAATTCCAATATCCCATCTAACCCTGCCCTCTAGCAGTGGGAAGTCATTCCCTCTTGTCCTGCCACTCCATCCTTTGTCTGAAGTCCCTCTCCAGCTCTCCTGGAGCTGCTTTAGGCACTGGAAGGGGCTCTAAGGTCTCCCTGGAGCCTTCTCTTCTCCAGGTGAACATCCCCAGCTCTCCCAGCCTGGTTCCATGGCACAGGGGGCTCCCACCCAATCCCCAAAGGAATTGAGAAGCTGTTTTCTATTCCTCAATTACAACATCCCATGGCATCCGTAGGTAGAAACTCTGAACATTAAAGGTGTTTTAAGAGATAAACAGTCTCACAGATAAAAGGTTGCAGGTCCCAGTTCTCCCAGAGCACTGCACCATCAGAGAACCAGGACCTGCAGAATCCTCTGCTCCAAACATCAATTTAACTGGGACACAAATTCCTCCCAACTCCAGAATAAGGCAAAAACAACAGATCAGCACAACCAAGGCTCCCAAAGAGCCCGGCCAAGAGTGAGTCAGACTGACCAAGTGAGGAGCAGCATTCTCCACATGACCCGGCCTGACCACAGCGGCTCCAAGCTCTGCGGGACCGAGCACAACTCCCAGACTTGCTGGGAGCCTGCGGAGAAGCCGGAGCTGCCTTGGGGAATGTGACTTCGGGAGCAGCAGGATGGCCAAGTGCAATGGCAGCACCTCGTGGACCAACACCACAGTCACACATCTCCTGCTGTAACAGGGCTGGAGACCTGGAGAACATCTCAGGTACACTGGAGGTACAGCACAGAGCAGCGTGGTCCATCACACTGGAATTTTGAGTGGACACACTCAAAAAGTGACGATGAGCTTGGCTGGCACATCCTGAGTAACACCTTCCTCCACTTCTCAACAACACCCACCCAACAGGTGAGGCACCCACACTGAACTGCTTTTAATGTTCTCAAAGTAACCCCAACAATGGTTAATTGTCAAAGACAAGACAACATCCTCACCCCAGGACGTGGAAGGTTTGGGCCGGACAACGCAAACATCTCGGATTTTAATGCAGTACAAACAAGCTGCAAAATGAATCTCAGTGCTCCCAGTTGGAACTGGCGTGTGTTCCTCCACATTTCCATTTGCTGTCCTGCCAGCTCTTCTGGCCAAGCAGCCTATAATTCCAAGAGCACCATTGTCATTCCGGCCCGTTTCCGTAACGTGCAATTTGAAATCAGGGCTGGGGGAGGGAGGATGGGGCCGGAGGAGGCTGAAACTTAAATCCAGATAGTTTAATCTGCTGACTTGATTTTAAATCCCTGTCTCATGGTGCCAATTACAGCCCCCCAAACATCTGTTTCAGCAGAGGCTTCCAAGTTCACATTTCCTCTGTCCTACAGATGTTCTTTGTCACTGACCTGTCGTGGGACAACACTGAGAGGGCACAACCTGGTGTCAAACCACGAGGGTGACACAAAGCACCTTTCTCACCTCCCTGGGCAGGCAAGAAACCCAGAATTAACTTAGGGAAGTAGATTTAGTCTATTTAAGAGCTTTAATAAACATTCTATGCTGTGAAGACAGATTTCAGATCCAAGAAGGGAAAACATCTTCCTACCCCTGTCCTTGACACCTCCACAGCACCACCTCCACCTCTGAGCTTCCCTGACAGGGAGAATCACACCCACTGCGACACTGGACAAAGGCTGATTCCTTGGGGAATTCTTGGACCTTCAGCTGGCTGCTCTCAGCTGGAGAACTGGTTTCCAGTGAAGAATTATAGCCTGTGCCTTGATGACCTTTAAGCTTTACTTACCTGTTGGCTTGACAGTCACGTTGCTGCACGTGCAACCAACACTTCCAGTCCTTCGGGAATCCCTGTGGCAAATCCAGCAGCTCTGGAGGAGCCCGGCCAAAACAACAGAATTACACCCAGATAAGCCCAGCTGGTTTTTATGAGAGCTTTCAGAGCACTTAAGAATTCCCTGAGTAGAGCGGGAAGATCAATGTGGCAAAGCAGGGATACAAAGAACAAAAAGATAACCTTTACCCCCAAAGAAACATCAGGGAGCCAAGGGAAGAGCAGGGAGATAACCCCAGGGTAGCCTGACCCTGACCAGAGGCACCCACCTTTAACAGCAGCACCTTGAAACCCCACCGAGAACAAATTGTTCCAGAGAGGAGCAATTTTCCTGGCAGAGGCCAGGAAAAATGCTGGAAGTACAGCAACACTGAGCTAGAGGAGTTTTGTGCCCACCCTTCAGGCTGTACTAAAGCAGAATATATTGCAGAGGAATGTCTGGCAACTTGTGTTTGCCTAAGCTGGCTCAGGATTTTCTCCTGCCTTGCAAATTACCTCAGCAGATCCAAAAATTCAAATAAACCTTAAAATGTATCACTGAAAACTTAAAAAAAAAAAAAAAAAGTAATATACCTCCTGTTCTGAACAAGACAGCTTTGGGCCTCCAGTCTCCAAGATATGGTATCATTAACATAAATACTGCAGAAAGGAATGAAGTAAGAAATTAAGAGTTGAAAAGTGTCACAACGGTCATTTATCCACATGCACACACGCCGCCACGTGTGCTGGGGCAAATACCTGAACCATGTGTAAAATAACAACTCCACTTAGTAGTACATGCTTACAAGTAGTACGTGCTAGAAGTATTTCCAGCCTAGTACCTGCCAGACCCTGAGTAAAATGTGTAGCCTCACATTCCCAGCTTGGAAGGAAGGATACCAATCTGTTTCACAAAGGTATGATGAAAAATGCCAAGGAAATGCCAAGCAGACACCCTGAGTCAGCTGGGGGATCCAAATTCCAGCAGGAAGCAACAAACCATGAGGGCTTTTGAAGTATTTAAAGTGAAAAGGGGGAGGCGGGGGGGGGGAAAGCAACTCCAGGAGGTAATTCCAGCCTTGAGCGGGTGCCTGAGCATTGAGCCTTTGCCGATGACAATCTTCCCTATCAGACCATCATCTGCCCAGCATGGCCAGTTTGCCCAGTTCCCAAGGGACATGCTGCTTACTAGGGATTGAAGTTGTTACTGCCTGCTAATCCCTGGAGCTGCTAATTACACCCATTATCAGCTTGTCCAGCATCCAGACCTGGCACACTACAGGATGTCAAGTCCCCGTCAGGTTTACAGACTGGTTTAGGTCTTAAAGCTCATCCAGTTCTTCCCTTGCCATGGGCGGGGACACCTTCCACTATCCCAGCTTGCTCCATGTCCCATCCAAGCTGACCTTGGACACTTCCAGGGATGGGGCAGCCTGTGCCAGGGCCTCACAGGCCTCACAGAGAAGAACTTCTTACTTATATCTAAGTCAAAGTTCCCCTCTTTCGGTTTGAGTCCATTGCTCCTTGCCCTGTCACAACAGTTCCTGGTGAAGAAATGCTTGGGAATGGGACACTGCAAAATGTGCTGCTATAATGCTGCAGATTTTGATGTTTATTTGGGAGAAACAATGGATTTTCAAGGACTCCGGAACACAGTCTCTATGGCAACTATATGTAGAACCAGGGGGGAGGGAGGGGAAGTTCCCGTATTTCCAAATACTCAGAACAGAGTGATTTGAAGTCCATTTCCCAGGGATTACTTATACCAGGAGCTGCAGGTGCAATGCACTGCCCACGTTCATACAAGGATGCAAACAAGGAGTAGTTTCAGGCACACCATTCCCATGGAGTTTTAGGAAATCCTGCTCAGACACACCTGCTAAAAATGCTGAAATGGATGCCTTAATATTCAGCTCAGAAGAATTATTACCTATGTGCTTGTTCCTACATAGACAGCAGCCAAAATCTGGAAAACCACAGGGAAACCCTGGTCCTTCCTAAGGGGAACACTTGGCCTCAAGCACAGCTCAGCAACACTCCAAGGAGAGCTGTGAGCTCATCTCAGCATCAGGCTGAGCCTTAATCACTTTAAGTCAGATCCCACCACTGGTTTATTTCCATTGCTCTTTCAAATTCAATTATTAAAAAAGGAAAACAAGACAAACCTAATTATGCTGGGCTGAGAGGCCCAGCTCAATGTCAGAGTCACTGCAACTTCTCCCACCGAGAGAGCCAGACCTCAAACGTCATCACAGGCTCAGCAAAAAGCAGATTAGAGATCACTTATTGTTATCACCCACAAAACATGGGCTGAGACAAAGCCAGTGATGTTGAAGAAGCGAAGTGCTCATGCTGAAGAAATTGTTCTTTCCCCAGTGCAGGTGATTCTGTCTCGATTCTCCCTCTAAGTCATCAACACAGAGGAGAAATGGTCCAAAAGGCCACGTTTTGTCACCTCCAGACCAAGCAGATCCTTTCTATCCACCATGAGCACACCAGCAGCTTTCAAAAAACACAGGTTTTCCCCTCTGGAGGCAGCAGCAGATGCCATTTTCAATATTTCTCTGTCAAGTTCCTGACCTACAAAGCAGGATTTTAAAGTTTTCAGGATGTTCCATCACAAAATTCTCTTCCATTTGAGGAGCACTTTGTGATTTGTTAGGAAGGTGTTTTGCTCCCAGGGATCACCCTCTGTCTTACTGGCATCAGGAATTCCATGGGAGAGGGGGTAAAGTTCAATTTTCCACTTGCCCAACAGCCACCTTCTACTTCCCAGCTACATCATTACCTCCAGCCATTAATCCTGACAGGATTTATATTCCCTACACAAACCCATGAGCACAACTAATGGCTGGTGATACAACTAATGGCTGGTATATTCCATTAGGATCCTCTCCAGACAGTTTGTTCCTCCAAGGAAAAGCCCTGCAAAGCTGCCGGTGGGACCTGGGAGCAGCTGAGCAGCTCTGTGTCACGCTGGTATTTCACATGCCTGTGTGTGGCTTGAGATGAGAAAAGCCACAAAAAGTCATGTACTGAACAATTATAACCTCAAAAAAAAGAAACAAAAAATCCATTTCTTTGCATGGTTACTCACAGGAGGAAAAGCAGAACAAAGCAATTCTATTAGCAGATAAAAAGAAAGGGCCTGGTAAACAATTCCCAACCATACTGGTGTAGCCAACACATCCAGAAAAATGGACTTTCACTGCTGCTTTCCTGAGTCACTCAGCTAAGCCTAAAACCTTTTTCTGCTTCATTTTAGCTTGGTGTTCACCACCACCTGCAACTGTGCACAGCGTGACAAAAACTCAGCAGTTCGCATCCTGTCAGCCCCAAGCCACCAGCAGCCTGACTTTTCAGACACAGCTCCAGGAACTGACTAAACTGAAGCTCTAAGCAGTTTCTAATCAGACCACTTTCAGAGTTACCCACCAGAATACACCAGCCCAAAAATATGAAGCGGGGGAGACTACAGGGAGCGAGCTAGAAGAGAGCACAGACATTTAATTCTTGTTCCTATGCCCTGCAAAGGCTTAAACTGGGGCACTTCAAATCCTCAGTGAGTTTCTGTTCCAACACATCCTCGGAGAAGGGCTGAGATTATCACAAAGGCCTCAGTAAAACAAAATCAAAACAAACAAACCCAGACTTTAAAAGTCAAGTGAAAATGTGCCTGTGAGCTTGCCCAAGAGGACATTCCTGGCCCTGGGAGTGGTGCACTGATGACCTCACCGCGCTGCAAACTCAGGCCAGGAGGTGTTTTGCTCGTGTCTTTAGAATAGGAAGCTGGCATCCCTGGGATATTCCTCGGAATCAATCACCAAATGAAACCCAGGAACATAAATTCCCTCCCCATCACAACACAACGTTTGGGTTTAATGAGCCATCCTACGGAGCCGTCGTTAAAGTCTGATGTTGGACGTGGCCACCACGATGTCACCGAGGGCAGAGCTCGGCACCCTGGGCTGCATCACCCAGGGAAAAGCTGATATTTCCCCCTTCTGCACATTCCTCCTCATTGCCATTAAACTGAATCCCTGCCTTTCGCTTGGAGTGAATCCCAGAAGTGACAGATGCAATAAGCATGAAGATTTCACTTGAAGAAATCCAATGCTGTTTGAAAAGACAGCTCGGGAGAAGACAGAGCAATGCCAACAGCGAACACAAATGCTGATTAAAGCAATCTGGATTAAAGGCTACAAGTGACCATTGAAAAATTACTATTATGAAGTGCTGCATTAAAACAAACACCGAGCAAATGCTGCCTGATGTGTCCCCGAGCGTGTCAGGTCTTACTGGGGCTACCAAAAGCACAGAAAAACAAATATACCCAAAATAAACAGGCATTGCCACAAAAGTATTTGATCTTCTACCTTTGTGTACACAGTCCTTAGCAAAAACCACTATTAGCTGCAATAAAACCTTCCTGCAAGCACACAGCCATCTGGTTCCCCCCCCCCCCCTTGAGCAAAAAAGATGATTCAATGCTCTTTATTCAAATGAAAACGGAATAAACCCTCTCCCGCCTCCTGCACACAACACCCGCCGCTTTCCCCACATCCAAACACGCTTCTCCCAGGACACGCTGTGCCAGTTCACACCATTTTCCCACACTCCAGAGCTTCCCTCGTGCGTGCCACGGAGGCACACGGAGGGAGAGGATGGCGCCAGGTAACTTGGGAACAGCCTGGCCTAAAATTAAAACAAAATCGGGAAATTCAGCAGCGAACTGAAAAATCGACCGCAGCCTGGTGTGTTCAGAACATCCCTCTCTGATTTTGCCACCGTCCTTGGTCTTGCTCCCAGTAATCCCCACACACATCTGCACGAACAGACGTGCTCAGACCAACTCCAGCTGCTAAAAAAACCCCAACCTTAACGCATATCACTTATCTTCAACAATAAAACTGCTTCCATCGGATTTACTGTTGTTTCCTGGCACCTTTCACTGCCTTTTTTTATTTTCTTTTTTTTTTTTTTCAGACCTGTCTCCAGTGCAGTCAGTCAGTTATGGCATCACATTGTCTGGCTGGGGGTCCTACAGCTGAACCTCTGTGTGGTAGTGTTGGACACCTGCCCATGTGTCCAAGACCTGCCCTCGTGCTGCAAACAGAATCAGTGGGAATTTCATAAAGCACAGGTAAGGACTAACCTTTAAATTCCAGCCTTTGGCATATCACTGTTAAACAATGTGGCTTCCTGCACAGGAAAACAAAGCCCAGGGACATCTGCCCACGGCAAAGGGATAGGATGAGATGGTCCTTAAGGTCCTTTCCAACCCAAACCATTCTGGGATCCCCCGGTGATTCCATGACATGTCACACAGCCCAGGACTCCACACATTTCCTGCACAGCCTGGAAAGAGCCCCTAATAACGGCGTGACAAGGACCTGCTCTACGGGAGCCTCCGGAAAATAAACCCAAACTAAACCCCCATCAGGGCGCTCATCTTTTGTCCTCTGCCATGGTGCACGGGCGCTCCGGGGGCGGCACACGCCGGTGGCACCGAGCGGCTGCTGCAGCGCCGGGCGGAAAAGAAGGAAGCAAAATAAAAAAAAAAAAAAAAAGAAGAAAACGTGCGGAACAAAAGCCCCCCAGCGCTGTCCCCGCCGCGGCATCAGGTGCGCGGCGGGAGCGCCCGGCGCCGCCGCCCCGCCCCGGGCTTGCCCTGCCCGGCGGCCCCGGCCGGATGCGGATGCGGCGGCGACCCCGCGCCGCTGCCTAATAAGGAGGGAGCGGGAGCGGCCGGGGCCGAGGCGGTGCGGGGAGGGCGCTGCCGCCGCGGGCCCCGCGCTGACAGCGGCCGCTGCCACCGCGG
>NW_024581437.1:29445-45779 GCF_017639235.1 Corvus kubaryi
TCAGGCACCACCCGCCTCTGCCTGCGGGGGGCGGGGCGAAGCGGTGAGTGGCGGCCCGGCCAGCCAATGACCGTGCGGCGCTCGCCACCACGCGCGGTCGCGCGCTCTCAGGCCCCGCCCCGCCGCCCCTCAGCGGCGGGTGGGGGCGGGAGGTCATGAGGGGGCTGAGGGACCGAGCATGGCCGCCCTGAGGGACCGGCCATGTCGTCCCTGTGGGAGCAAGTCCTGTCTGCTCTGAGGGACCGGTCATGTCATCCCTGGGGATCAGTCATCTCATGCCTGAGGGATCGGCCGTGTCTGCCCTGAGGGATCGATCATGTCATCCCTAAGGGATGGATCGTCTCCTCCCTGAGGGATCGATCATGTCATCCCTGAGGGACTGACTGATCGTGTCCTCCCTGAGGGATCAGCCGTGTCTGCCCTGAGGGATGAGATGAGCCTGGTGTCCTCAGAGGCAACGCTGAGGAGAACCAGCAGCTCCACAAGAAAACAACCACGTCACCTCACGCTGTCACACCAAATCACAGTGGCTGTGGTGAAAAAAGGACGGTGACAAAAGCCCCCGCTAAAGACTGCCGAGCTCAACCCCCGCTAAGAACCGCACTTCAAGGAGACACCCGGAGCAGAGGTTTCTCACCAGAGGTTCTCCCCGTTGCACCCATGGTAAAGACAATTTGGGGATGCTGCGCTTTGAGGTGTAAGGTTTGTACCCGTGTTGTTCTGATACTTTGTTCTGAGCACTTTGCACACACACCTGGCTGCACACAAGTGACACCGCCACACTCGGGGCCATTCCGGCCTCAGGGAGCCCGAGGGGCGGGTGAACAACACCCGAGCAGAGCCCACAGCCCTCAGTGTTACCATACATGGCCAAAAACAAAACTCCTCGAGCTTCCTCATCCGTTTGGGCCGACGTTTGCACTATCATTTGCATGTGGTTTGCTGCTTAAGGGGAGTGATGTTTCAGGGGAGCGACACCCCGCTAATTCCCCTTCTAATCCTTCAGAATTTGAAGGAATATGTGTCGTGATGAGCTGAGCTGAGAGCCCTCCTCCTCCCGCATGAAGCAGTGACAAGACCATGAATTACCCCGTGAGTGATAGCTGGTGTTAAAACACACTGGAAACCTCAGCGAGATACATTTGTCCTGGTCTGACTGTCACAGCTGATGGAAACATCAGTAGCTACAGATTAAACAAATGTTATCCCGCGTTTATTAACCTTTGACACTACATGTAACCACTGATCCAACAAGCGGGAAAGCCTCTCTTGCCTACCGAGCAACACCTTGATAAAAAAGTGATACACACAGAGGTTGGACTGGTAAGGCTGCACCCCTGCCCACGACAACAATTACCCTGAAATTAATTAATAACTTCCTTCTGAAAGCCAGCCCAGCACAATTACACCACCCTGCTCCTTCAAACAATCATGGTAAAGCTAAAAGAGAAGAAAACAAAAGCAGCCTTGGAGCAGAGCTGCAGGTAACCTGGAATTTAGGGAGTTCAGGTGGTGATTCACATTTTCCACATACATACGTGACGTGTTGAAGGTCACGGAATGAGTCAGTGATAGAGCTGAGAGTCCTGCCTGCCCATCCTGAATTTATTACAAGTCTCAGACCTGTAGGGAAGGGGTTAAAATTTTATAAAGCTGATATTTTAATCGTGTACCAAGTGATGCTTTAGCCTGGACTGGAAAACAAGAGCGAAGGCAGCAGCACCCAGCACCACCCAACAGCTCAGAAAGGGGAACCAAGGAAGATTTTTGGCCTCCAACTAAAAAGAAAGTGACACACATAGGACACAAAGTGAAATTCATCCTGAGAAATCTGATTGAAGCCTAATCCTCTCAACAAATGCCATGGGAAGGGTGGATCCTGCAGGGATGGACGTTCTGTGCTCGACACAGCGCTGCAAGAGTCACTAAGGATGGACTCAGGTGGAAATGATACCTGCAGAATTTTTACTAGAGCTTCCTAAAACAGCTGGGTGAAAACACTCCAAAGAACACGCAGATCCTGTCTGGGATTAACGAGCTGTTTAGATCACAAGGTGATGAAGAAATTACAGGAATTTTAGTCTGAATTCTCCAACAAACAGAAGGAACAGCTCAGGTTTTACATGTGCTCTTTGGTTCTGCTGTAACCACTAATTTTCATCACTTCAGGTGAGTAAAACCACCCTAACAAACAATTTAAATGTTATCCAGAGTGCTGCAAGCCCAACAATTTGTCAAAATACGCCACAAATCCTAATATTTCTAAAGGAAAATCACCAAATCCCTACAAGCTACAAGGAACCACACACCAAAGTTTACCCCATTTTATCAGCACCTGGTTAGCCACATTTTGCAGAAATTCAGGATTTATTAAAAGATCCATTTCACCACTTTTAGCCATCCCGCATATTTTCCCCTCGGCTACATCACTGCAGGATTGCTGCAAACTATCTCACAGCCTTTATACGGAAACAGCACCGTGGCTACAGACTCCACCTCTGAAACTTATGTCAGCTGCTAAATTTAGCCTCCTGCGAATATGCATCAACTCCATCCCTGCAATAAATCCCCCTCCTTTGCTCCTGGGATGAGCCTGATGTGCTTCATAAGGACCACGTTGGGTGTGTCCCACAGCCTTCCCCACCAGGGAGATGCTTGTAGTTAGAGGAGGTAAAGAAACACCTGAGGCATGTATTTTTTAGGAGAAATTTTGATTATATTCTTCAGTTTGGTGTCTCTGAGCCCACCCAAAGGGGTGGCAAACCCCGTTTTTTGGAACCAGTGAGGTCACCGGAGGGATGAATTTGTCTCAAACGTTTAATTTTGCTGAAATCCTCATTGCTAAATATATTCTGAATGGAGGGAAACAGCTTAGGGAGGGTTTAGAGAGATCAGCAATTTAAAGTCATGTTATTTTGCAGCTTAACTGCTAAATCAAGTGAAATATGCCAGACAGGACAGTCTTGAACCCTGGGTTTGCAGGTATCCGAGTTATACAGCTTTTCAAGGACTTTTATGTCCTTATTTATCTATTTATTTCCCGAAGCCTTTTGATTATTATTATGTTTACTTTATCATAATATTTAATTACCAGGCAGTACTGGGTTCTCCCACATCAAATTTGAATATTTTTATATTTCTCCTTCTATGGCTTCCATAATTTAGGGATCCCAGCAAGGCCACACCCAGCAGCATTGGGAAGAGCTGCTCCTGCTGAAATCAGGGATGTGATCCTACTTTTCACCTAACATTATTGGAATTTAGTGATTTTTAATGCAGGGAAAAGTTCCCTGCCTATGGCAGGGGGTTGGAATGAGATGATTTTTGAAGTTCCTTCCAACTCAAACCATTCTGGGATTCTGGGATTCTCTGAAATCTGAACTGATTGCAGTGACAAACCCACCCCACCACACTTTCTGTCCGTGGAATTAGATTTACTCTCAGCATTAATTTACTTTTTCTACCTTGTTTCCTCCATGTCCATGGGCATGGAGTGAGTGCCAGGGGCAGCTTTATGAAACTACTCCCAATCCTGGTTTTTAAGAGACATCTCCATGATCATCAAGTGTTGAGCAGCTGCCAGGATGAAATTGTTCTCAGAGCCACCACATAAGGGCTCTGGATAATGGGAAATCGATGCTGTCACTGGCTGGGAGGATGTACTGCCCAGGGAAGTGTTCCCCAGCTCCTGCAGAGGGTTTGTCTGGAGAGAGAGGGAGAGCAAAATCCCTTTGGACAGGCCTTATTCAATCCTTGGCCAGAAAGGGGAGCTGTAGAATTAGGGAATGAAGATAAGGAGAGCAAAATGTTCCATCAGATGTTTCGAAACAACAGCCAGGAAAGGAGAATTGTCTGAAAGCATGGCAGAGCTCATGGGCAAGGGAAGAGGAAAACATGGATTAAAGGCCAGGGTTAGGAGCCAGCACCCCTGAGCTTTATTGCCATCTCTGTGTGACATGGAACCATCACTGTGCTACTGCCAGACCCCAGAACTGGGGTCACATCACAAACCCCCCTCCCCAAAGGGCAATAAAATCCTCTGTGGTGAGTGAGGGCCTGTGCTGACATCGCTCCTGTGCTGCTTGGAACGGCTGGAAGATGCTGGAGATGGACAAGGAATGAGTGAACATTAGGCCAGGATGTGCATTAATAATTGATGTTATTGTTATTAATGATTTACAATAGATTTCATCAAGCACATCTATTACTGCATCTCCCCACTCTCACACCTTTTGTGCAGCAATATCAATGTCAGACACATCCCTCCCAACTCAGCTGGAAGAAAGGCATCAAAAAAAGAGTTTTTACAGCAAAAAAGAAACCTCTAATTTCAAGCTGATCTATTTCCTCGTGTATTTTTCTCCATCATTGGACAGGACTGTGAAATATATTTTCATTTCTGTTTCTTCAGTGAAGGGGAGGTAGGTCCCAGTACTTAATTAAAATGTTGGGCCACTGAATAAACCCAAAGCAATTGCTTGCAACAGATGGGATTTCCTTTGTTGCTGCCTCCGTATGATTAACGAGGAGGAGAGAGACAAGAAAGCAGAACTGAAATTAAAAAAAAAAAGAGAGAGAAAAAAAGAAAGAAAGAAAAAAAGCAAGCTGTATTTTATTTACAACATGGATATCCTGGGATTGACAATTCCTAGCATCCTGAGCAGCAGGAAAAAATCAGGGAGGCAGGGAAGGAGCCGGGGCTGGGCGCTGGGGTTCCTGGGCACTGATCACAGAGCCTCAACATTCAAGCACTTTGGAATCCTTTTGCCATCTCCTTCTGTTTCTCTCCCTGCTGTCTAGGATCAGGTTGGACCAAAGATGCTGGAAAAATCAGAGGTATAAGAAAGGAAACACATAAGGGTAAATCCAGGTGAGGTGTCTGTGTTTGAGATTTGGGAAGATCAATGTTTAACCCAGCTTTTAAAACCCCAACAGACTGTCATGGACAGAGCAGAATGGAAAGCTGTTCCTGCTCTTCTTCCTGCTCCAGTGGAAGGTGTCCCTGCCAATGCAGGGGGTGGAACGCGGTGGGCTGTGAGGTCCCTCCCAACCCGTACCATTCCGTGAGTCTCTGATTTTTTATTGCAACATTTCCACAGTTCAGCACTGAAATATTGTCTCAGCCCTCCCTGTTTCTTCAGGAGAGCAAGGAGGTAAATTTGTGTCAGGAGGGATTGAGCTGCAGCTGGTATTGCCTTGGGGAGGGAGCTGATTCCTTGTATCCCTTCCCACCTCCTTCTTCTGCCAGCCCTATTCCATCCACCTGCTCCTTCCATCCCAGGAAGGATGTGCTGCTCAAACATCCCAGTGCCTGGTGTAGCTGACGGGAACGCTCCAGCTCAGTGATACCAGACCCTCCAGTGATATCAGAACCTCCCTCTCAAGGAGCGTGGAGATCCAGACACTCAGATACCACCCCCCTGCTCCGTGCTCTGAGCCTGGCACTGCTTGCAGTGACAAATATCTCCCACCTCTACTTCTTTACATCATGCAACGTGTCCTCAGCTGCTTCCTGAGAGCACAGGAGCTGTTTGTCATCCCTGCAGGGATTTTGTCATCCCTGACACACTCAAACTGTGGCACGTTCATGCTCTGACTCTGTCGCGACAGTAACCGACAGCACGGCGTGGGATAATCACACCTATTTTTTAAGCAAACTCAGTTCAAAGCCACCACAGATTTCCTGTGCCTCAAAACACTTATTTTCCCTTATAAGGAAATGCACAATTGCAGATTGTCACTGAACAGAAGATGGGAGTTAAGCAGCGTGGGTCGGGTGGCTCCTTGCGGGATCCAAACTCTCACACAAACACTCATTTCTATCCCTCCCTATTTCTGCAGAACTGCTGTTTTACCAGGAAAATTTCAGCCGAGTTCACTTCTCCATATTTTTTGCAGTGAAAGGGTTTCCAAGTTGATGTCATTCTCCTGAAAGGCTTATTCAGTGAAGTCACAGTGCAGGAGAAAAAGAACTTAGAGAAAATAATGCTGCTTTTTTATAGCTAAAATAAAATTACATTGGCTCACCCAGCGCCTGGAGAGACAGAGGCAAATAATCCCACATGGCAGTGGGAGGAAGCATCTTATGGACACTGCTGCACTGTAGCTGCTGTGAGAAGCAGTGAACTGTATTTACTCCTACACGGGAGTCTGACAAAATAAATCTTTCTCCAAAACAGTTTCACTGCACCAAGGGCTTTGAACCAACACCTGATTCCCATCCTGCCTCCTTAGGAGAATCCATGCGCCCTGAGCACATCCCGTCTATCACCCGCCTATTCCCGGCATTTATTCCCCATCCACGGCCATGCTCCCACCTCCCCTCCCCACCAGCCCTGGAACAGCGACCTTTAGGATCCCCCCAGCCCCACGGCAGAGCCGGGACCCCTCACTCCTCACCTTTTTTGGGCACTGGTGCCGCTGCCGTCCCCTCCGACGCCTTGGGCTTTTCGAAGGTTTTCTTGGCATCGGCAACTTTAAGCACATTCTCGTCCTCCTGACTCTTCCTCCCCTTCCGCTCCGGCTCCTCCGAGCCCCCTCCTCCCGCAGTCCTGCCTCCAGGGAGCAGCTCCGTGCCCGCCGCTGCCCACTGCTCCCTGCCAGGCTTGGCCTCATCGCCGAGGGGCTCCAGCAGCGCCTCCGTCAGCGCCACAGCCTTGCTCATACTCAGAGCCAGGCTCTCCTTGCTGTGGGTCCTGACAGGAGGGGCCGGCGGGGTTCTTTTCGGGATGTAGGAATCGAGTTCATCGGCTTCACCTCCAAGCTGCTCCCTGCTCTCCGGCAGCTGGCCGCTGCTTTGTCTCGAAAGCTTCCCGGTGTCTCTGGCCACCGAGGGATAATTTGTGACCGCAGGGACCATTCTCTCAAGGCTCTTCACTACCTGCTGGTCTGGCTCGGGCTTCCCGGTCGGATGCTCCTCGCCGGCCTGGCCGTTCTGGCACAGCTCTGGCGTTCTGTCGGGCTGGGGGGTGAAGCTCCACGCCTGCCTCAGGCTCTCGGCTGCCTTGCTGCTGTCCCTGGGGATGTAGGAGACAGGTGTTCCTGCCTCCTGCTTGCTTTGCAGGATGTAATCCATGAGGATGGCATTGCGCTCGAAGCTGTCGGACCTGATGGGCACGGTCGGCTTGCTCCCCTCCGAGGGGCCCTTGGGGCTCAGTTTGGTCACTTGCCTGCTCTCCACGCTGCTTTCCGAGTCCGAGCGGCTCATCTGCTTCCTCAGGACTCTTTCCAAGGAATTGAGCCTGCTGAGGCTTGGACTTGCCACCTTCCCATCCCCTGCGTAGTCCTCCCGAATCAAGGGTAGCGTGTCCTCTGGCTCTTCCCATTCCTCCTCAGGTTCCGTTTCTGCCTCCTGGATGAGGCGCCGGTACTCGCTCTCCTCCAGCCGGTAGACCACCGGCCTCACCGTCCTGCCCGTGCCCACCCGCCTGGGCACCACCTCCAGCTCGTACACCTTCGGAGGGGCTTCTCCCTCCTGCCCTCTCCTGCACCCTTTGGACACGGGATGCTCTTCCAGGCTCAGGTCCCCTGCCAGCCCCCGCTGCCCTCTCTGCCCACTGCTGCTCATCTCTGACCTCTTGGCAGGGCCTCCGGTGTCACTCCGGATGTTGGGGAGGTCCCCCCGCTCCCGGCTGTGTCCCAGGCCCTCCTGGCTGAGCTGCAGCAGTGGATAATCCTCACACATCCCTGCGGACTCTCCCCGGGAAGCTGGGCAGTCTCTCCCCCTCGCCTTACTTGTGTCATCCCGTAAATATCCACAGTACTGCCAGGTGGAGGCTTCCATGGCTGGGAGCTCTGTCACCGTAAATCCTGGTTCCAAGTGCTTTGGGACTGGCCAGCCAAGATTTTTCCCACCTTGGGTCTCAGCAGGCTTTCAGCACCGCCTTCTCCTCGCTCCGCTCTGGGAGACGGCAGCACTTGGAAGCGTCGGAGCCCGGGTCATGTGAACTGGCGTTCCTTGGCCTCATGGCCAGCGGAGAGGAACATCCCGTTGGCACGATGGAGCCTGTGCTCTGCTGCTCCTGACACCACACCCAGCACAGCTGATGCCATGCTGGTCCCTACCCAAACACATCCCACCTGGATAACTGGAAAAACCCCCTCCAGCTGCTAATTTGCTGGTCCATGGCACTTCACAGTCAGGACTTGCTTCCCATCTGCATCCTTCTCCAGGGACTCTCCTCTTTCCCCAACCTGCTCCAGCAGCAGCTCCCCACAGTCCTGTGCAGCAATCCTGGCTTCCCTCCGATTTCGCTGCTTCCAGAGGGATTTACTACCAGGCTGTCTGGGCAGGATCACCTCTGTCAGCTCCTCGTGGGTTTCACAGAGAGATGGAAACCCGCATCCGTGCCCCTGGCACTGTTCCCTGCTCCCTGCCCCGCGCCTGTTGGACGCGGAGCGGCTCCCCCAGCGCTCCTTCCTTGGAAGCAGCGCTGAGCCTTGGGCTGCGTCCCGGAGATCAGGGGAGAGATGCCGCCTGCACGGAGCGTGCGGGGCAGAGCCGGAGCGGCTGGAATGATCTGCGGGAATACGTTATGGCAAAGGGAATTGCTGTGACGGAGAACAGCATCCCAAGACAAACACAGGAGCCCGACAGCAGCCTCAGACACAACTTTCCCTGCAGAGACTCCAAAACACAATTATCAAAAATCCCTATTAACACGCCGGGCATTTCTCTAAATAACCCTCCAAGGAGAACGTTCCTCCCTTTGGATAATGCTCCGGAAGGCAGTGGAGCCGGAGAGCTGGAGGGCTCTAATCCATTTGTACACAGCTGGGATGCCTGGCATTGCAGCGAGCCGCAGCTCCCAGCCCTGCTCCCAGCCCAGCCGCTGCCCCAGCGCTTTGCCTTTTATGGTTCCCCGAGCCGGGAAGCATCCCGAGGCAGGATGCAGGAAAACACCTAAATCATCCCAAAAGAGATGCCTGCACAGGCACCTCTGTGGTGTCAGGGCTGAGTTACCCCAGTGTCACCTGAAGAGTTGGCAAACAGCCCCCAGGACCTGGCCCCAGCCCAAATGCATCCCCCAATATTCCGTAGGGCCAGAAAATCCTGCAGGGCCTCATCCAGAGCCCTCAAGGACCCAGGCAGCCTCTGAGCATCACCGACCCAGAGCAGCTGTGTGGGTGATGCCTGAATCACAGTCATGATGCCACCACCTCATCCCATGTCCCGTGTCAGGAGTGAATCCCGGCCACTGCCGAGGGGAAGGAGCGAGGGATGAGGGTTATCCTGGCCCTTATCGGCCCAGAGCCAGCCAGGCCCCTCGCTGGGACAGTTCTTTATCAGGGCACATTGCAGAACTGCTCTGCACAGACAAAATCCTGTTTGTTTCCACTGGAAGTCTTAAATCCCTGCCGAGGCTGCCCAGAGCAAACACAACCAATTCCCAGTGGGATCAGGGCTGGTGGCCGGGCTCCTGCTGCTCCTGCCAGCACCGGCAGTGGGAGAACCTGGCAGCAGCAGTCCTGACAGGTAGAGAAATGCTGAGCAAGGTGTGCTGGCAGGTGCAGGAGTGAGGGATGTCACAGCCAAGTCACTTCTCCTGTGGGATGAACTCACTCAGTGTTGGCACTGAGATCCGGTCGATAATTCCGAGTGTTCCCCTCGAGCCCTCATGGCAAAGCCAAATTCCTTCTGGGCTTCTACAAACCCTCACGATTTGGGGATATCGTGGTGGTTTGGGCTTGTCCTGTGTGGGGATCACAGAGCTCAGGGCTGGTGTGGAAGGGGCACAGCCGTGTCCTTGGACCTGCCCTGGGCATTGTGTCCTGTGTTCCGGGGAGCTGCTCGGAGCTCTGACACAGCACCAGCGCGGTTCTGCTCCTGAGCCCTCTGCATAAAAGGAAATGGCAGCTGCTGCAGCGTTGCTGCTGCCCCATCCTTCAAACAGAGGGAGGAAGAGACTTTTAGGGAATACGCACCGAGGCCAGAGAAAACCTGACCGGCAGCGCAGCTCGGCCTGTGCCTGCTGCAGGAACAGGCTCCTCTGGTCTCGGCAGCGCCGACTCGCAGCTTCTGCTTAGAAAAATATTTACATTTCCACCTTTCCAGAGGCCAGTGTGGCTGTTCCTGCCACGGCCCAGCAGGAATGGACACAGAGGCATCATCCTGGGGCTGCAGGCAGCTGGAGAACCACTGCCAGACAGCAGCTTCTCCTCTGCCAGCGTGGAAGTGCAGCCACAGCCCTTGGAGTCCTTCCTGTGGCTTCTCTGTGCACTACAATCAGCCTCACCCTCCTGCTAAATCTCATCTTTTTACCCAAAACCACCATTAAAGCACCTGCTCACCACCCCTGTGGTCACCCAACTCCACATGGAACTGGGAAACACTGGCAGGGAACGGTCCTCCCATCGGAGGGCCCTTGAGGAGATCGGTTCAGGAGCACCTGCAGCTCCTCCATGGGGGAGATGAGGGGCCTGGCTGGACCCTGCACCTTCCCACCACCCTAGTTCCCCACCCGAGGGCACCCAGTGCCAGGCTGCCCCTGGCCACGGCAGCTCCAGGCTCAGGCACCTCCTCTGGTCAGTGAGGCTATAAATAAACCCTCCCTGGTCGCCAGAGAGAATTTGTGTTGCTCCAGATGTTGCCTGGTTTTGTCATGGCAACATCACAACAGGATGTAACATTCGGCTGTGAGCAACTGCTCCAAAAAGGACCAATTTCCAATCCTAACAAGAACATAAAAAGAGCCAGGGACTCACCAGCAGCCCAGGCATGCTCTGGCCATTCCACAGTCCCATCTTGTGGTTCCCCATATCCAACTCACACCCACCTCTGGAGCCGGGAACTGCTCTGTGGGGAGGCTCCATCTTCGGGAAGCTGAGCTGAGCAGGGAGCGAAGTCTCCATCGATGCAGCCAAGGGATGTGTGAGTTAAATGAGCCAACAGCAAACATTGACCCCAAAACAGTGTGGGCTGAGGGACAGGCTGTGCTCTAGAACCTCAAACCCCAACGGGAAGCTGTTCTTCCCAATCCAGAGCTCCAGGTCTCCCAGCTCAGCACAAACTCCCAGCGGCTCCACGCTGGAGAGAGTTAACCCCGGGGTGTACGACCTCCACACAGCCCCTGCTCCTGCTGTTTCCCTTCCTTGTTCCATCGTGTCAGCTCACCTGGAAACTCCGGGGAGGCCCTGTCACTCGGCCAAGTGCTCCGTGCCGGGGTCCTGGATCAGGGCAGGGACAGATCCAGTACCAGCTCCCGGTGCCTCAGCTTCTGCAGCAGCACCTGCCCCAGGCCGTGCCAGAGCTGCTCCCACACCTGGGGATCCATCTCTCCCCTGGGGATACCCTCAGGTGAAGGAGACCCAAATGTTCCAAACCCACCCCCGGCAGCCCAGGCCAGTGGCCTCCATCCTTTGCAGATAATTTTCCCAGCCAGGGAGCTGCTGTCCGTGCTGAGTCCCTGTGGGAGCTCCTTGGCTTCCACACCTAGGATGGGGCTTTTCTGAGGGAATTCCACAGCCCACGCTGCTGTGGCAGCACCAAGCCCCTCTCCCAGTCGGGATTTGCCAGGCTCAGCAGGGTGCAGGTGTCACTTTTCCATGTGCCACTGCTCCGCTGCCGGCATCCTCTCTGGAAGGTGAGCGGCTTCTCCTGCACCCAGTCTGGGGTCTCTGAAGAGACCAGGCGGAGAATGAGTGATTTCCATCCTATTCCCCCTGGATCCAGCCTTCAGGGGCATCAGAAAAACGCCAGGACCCCAAAATGAGGGAAGCAGAGCCAGGATAGGCAGGGCAGACAGTGTCTCCGGGATATGTCCAATTCCCTTCTTTTGTTTCCATCCCTTCAGGGCCTGTTCCCCATGGCCTCGCTGATCCTCCCCCACCTCCAAACAAAGCTACAAAACTCATTTGTAAAAGGAAAAAAAAAAAGTTTATTTTTTTTCCTCACAAGAAGCACATAAAATATCCAGGACACTTTTACAAACAAAAGTAAAAAAAAAAAAAGTGCATGATGCATCCCTCCCGCGGGTGTACAGTACAAAAATCCTGCAGATTTCCATATAAAACTGGGATAAGAAATACCATGGAATAAAGGAACGTTGTTACGGAGTACAGCAATGCACAGGAACAGCTACACGTCACTCATCCCCTCCTCAGGGGCTGACCGGGACAGTCCCCACCGCTCCGGCCGGGAGTCGGTGACACGGCCGAGCCAAACCCCCCCGGCACGGGAAGGGGCCCCCGGGAAGTCGGGCACTGCTGCCCCACGGAGCGACACCACCCGGACCGGGAATAAGGTGCCGGTTTGTGCATTTCAGGATTTCTGGCAGGACGGGACAGGGTTTGGATCTGCCGAGCAAAGCGTGGTCGGTGATGGGATGTGTCCCTGCACACCCCGCCCGCGTTCCGGCAGCGCTGCATAGATAAATGGGATCAATGGGATCAATGGGGACACCGGGAGCAGCCACCGGCACCTCGGCTGTCACGGAGCCCTTTGGTTCTGCCATGCCCAGAGCAGAGGGAAGCGGTAGCAGGTGAGCAGTGCCGAGCTCGGCGGGGACAGGAGGGCAGGACAGGAGGAGAAATGATCTCACTGCTACCGGAAACACCAAAAGCACCAAAAACTCCCCAGAGAACAGCAAACAGCAGAGTCCAACAGCTCAGCAGATACACAGTGTTTGTAAACTATGAGTAAGGCACTCCATCGTAAGGACACGTACGACACGTGGGGAGGACGAGCACATCAACCTTGTCATGCAACAAACCCGACGGGACGGGGCAGGTTTGGCTACAAACTCCCGGGGATGGCACAGCGGAGCTTCCGGAGCAGCTCCCACCAAGCCGTGTCTGTATCCCGACCACGCAGGGAGGGAGCCCCGAGCGAAGCCTGGGGCTGATCCAGCCAGAACCAGGTGGGAGCAGCAGCGGGGGAAGGCGGAGGGTGCCGAGCTGAGCCCCGGAACACCCCCAGAACTCGGCAGGCACTCGAGAAAGAGGAAGGAAATCAGATGTTTGCTTGTATCAGTTCACAAAATTTTCAGAATTAATTCAAATCTGTCCCCAGCACCTCTTCCCTCAGCCAGGCAGCGATGGGAAAGGTCGGCAGCACACAGAAAAATAACCTGTGGGTGGCCCTGGAGAGCCGAGGGTGACGGTGGAATTGTGCTGGGGTCACTGCGGGCGGCAGAGGCTCCCGGGCAGGGGACACGGAGGGTTCCCAGGTGCTGCTCCGACCCCGCGGCACCCAACAGCCCCGGCGCCTCCCGTCTGCCCCTTCCCAAATCCGAATCTGGGTGCGAAGGAGAATAAAGATGATCCAAACACAGGGAATGGATCCGGCCGTGGTTTATAGGGATTCATCCTGCCCCGAGCACGACCCAGCACTGCCTCAGCCCAACTAAGCAGAGGCTCCAGCACAACTTCCCTCTCAGAGCAGCTTTTGCTCCACACCAGATCTCCTGGGTGGAACAAGTGCAAATCAAATTCACACTCTTTCAGGAGGGACAATTATTCACTGATTGCCTGTCCCTACAATCCCTCACACAAATGAAACATGCAGGATCTTATGCTTAAGGGGAAAAAGGGAACTCCAGGCATTTAGGGCAGGAAAACACACGGGCTCCCTTCCTTGAGACACTGAATTTTCAATCAGAACAGTTCAGAGCAGCTGCTGCAGCCTGGCTCTGTCCCACCTCAAAGAGGGGAGTTGCAAGAAAGCCTTTCCATGGAGATTTAAAAATGTGGGCATACTCACAGCCAGGGTGAGCAAATCCACCTGTGTGATCCCTCAAATCTGCTTCGAAACATCACCTGAAGGCACATGGCCTCGGAGGGGATCGGGGGGCACCGAGGTTTGGAGCGCATGCCCTGCTCACTTCCCAAGCTCTTCCCTCTGGACTCCGTGAGGGCTCACATGGAGCAGCTCTTGACCAGGCTGGTTGCCAAAAATACTCACAGAAAAGTGCATTCCCTATGGAATGGGTGCACTGCTGTGATCCAAGCAGCAGCCCTGGCAGGAGGGGTAACACTGGACTGAGAGCACGGACAGCCCCCAGCTGCCCCCCTTCCCTCCAACATCCCTCTCCTCGGAGAGCGTCCGTGCTTCTGTCCAACTGCTCCCCCGAGCAGGATTCATGGGGCTTTCACAGCCCTGTGAGGTCTGGGACAGGCCCAGCCCGGCTCCAGGGCCACCCAGGCTCCTGACACCCATCATAAATAACACCCAGGATTCCTCCAGCAGCTCCCGGGCTGCCAGCAAACCCAGGGCACAAGGACCGTCCTACAAAACCGACAGCACAACCACAAAAGAGACTCGGTCACCTAAGGGGCTCCAGGAGAGCCACCCCTCCTCGGCCACCTCCTGTCACTCACAGCCCAATGACAGAGGGTCCCTGGCACAGCATCCACGACACTGACACAGCTTCACATCACGAGGGTCCACAGGCAACCACTGGCCAGGCTCTGTCAGCACTGGGACAACACCGACCACAACGACAGCAAAACACCCCAAGAACACAACACCTGTGACAGCCACACAGCCAGGGTGACATCGGGGCACAGCATCCCCATGGACACAGCTCAGCACTCTGACACCTCCCAGCCACAGCCCGGGGAAGCCTCTGTGCCCACACTGCTCCAGGCCTTTACAGCTAATGCTAAGGGAATTCCTTCAAACAACAGCAAGAATTCTGGGAAAAGCCTTTTGGATAAAAGCCCCGAACAGCAAACCAGGACGAAAAGCCAGCGAGAACAGAGGTAGTGTGCGTGTCACCATTTTAAGGATTTTCCACAAGTGCCCTGTTTAAATAGAGACTTGTGTTTGTTCTGTAAAAAAAAAAAAGTCATGAATAATTATTTTGAGTCTTTGAAACAGAGTATTTCAGCATTTCAGATATAGATAGATAGAGATACAAATATCTATCCATAACCACACACAAATCCACGTTATTACACTTGGCAAACAGTACTAGGAAGAGCATCCTGCAGGACAACAGGCAAGTCACACACCAAGTCCTCCTCTAAGCCATGCAACACATTTTATTTCCCTTGTGCCCTTCACCATGACCCATTGTGGTTCTCTCCTCCTCTCTCGGAGCACAGGGAGGGGATGAGGAGGTGGCACCACATGAGCTGCTGCAAGTCAGATGATAAAACAGCACTGAGGCAATGAATAAATGCTGCAAACCCCCAAAATCCAGCCCCCTCCTCCCCCTGCAAGGCATCAACTTTTGCCCATCCAGAGCATGTTCTTCAAGTTCCCACCCAGAGGCTTCAGCCCCGGTTTGGAGGTGCCGTCCGCGCTCCTCAGGGGGGGCTCACAGAGCACGGAGCACTCGCTGGACACGGCCTCCTTGGAGTCCGTGATGGTGGACACGTCCACGTCACTCGACAAATCCTCGGAGGACAGGTTCAGACACCCCAGCTTGGCGAGGGAATTGGACCTTTTCAGGGGTGAGGACACGGTGAGGCCGGCCAGGCGCAGCCTGGTCTCGATCTCCTGCGTGCGCTGCTTCACCAGCCCGGGCTTGCCCCGCACGCTGTGGATGCTGTCGCTGCTGGAGCTCCGTGTCAGGTTGGAGCTGCGGGAAGAGGAGGGGGTGTAGCAGATGGTCTTCAGGAAGTCCTTGGTGAAGCTGCTCGTGTGCTCCAGACGGCACCCGGCCGGCGTGGAGATTTTCTGGGAGATCCCCTCCAGGACGCGCTTCACCCCCAGCTTCTCTACATCATTCTCGGCGTCTCCGGGCACCAGCGGGGCCGGTGCCAGGAGAGGCACAAGGCCAGGGTGGGACACCAAGTCCTCGCTTTCCTCCACGATGCTGGAGTTGACCCTGCCCAGGGGGCTGTCCCGGAGCAGTGCTGAGGCGTCCGAGGGCAGGCTCTTGAGGCGCTCCAGCTCTTTGGTGTGCTTCCTGACCAATCCCGCTTTCTGCAGCTGGAGCAGCGACTCCTGGTGCTGCATCAAGTAACTGTTGGCGCTCGGCTTCTCCAAGTCTTTGCTGAACAACAGGTACTTCAGGTCCTTGGTGGGTCTGGGGTCCTTCCTGGCCAGAGACTCTTCCCTCACCACCTCTGCCTGAAGGAGGCTCCTGTCACAGTGGGAGTTTCTCCGGGGCAGCAGAGTTTTTTCAGGGGTTTTTGGCGCATCTTTCCCTCTCTCCAAAAGGCCGCAGTGCTGATCGAGTGACCCGCACGTGCCAACCTCCAGAGTCCCGGCTCCTGGCGCCAGAGGAAGCGGAGCCTCGTTATGTTTAGTTCTGAGTGGCTCCTCGGGGTGTGCCCTGCTGGGCAGGTGCTCCATCAGGTGGGAGTGCAGGTGGGGCAGGAAGGGGGGCTGGGTGCAGATGGTGCTGCTGCGCCGCGCGGCGCCGGCGCTGAGCCTCTCGCACTGC
>NW_024581438.1:0-24638 GCF_017639235.1 Corvus kubaryi
GTTGCGAGGGTCAAACTTCCCGTGTCCCCTCAGGGGACAGCATGGGCGTCCCTCACGCCCGCCCTGCCCGTGCCCTGTGCCCGGGACAGGGCCAGTCCCGCTACCCGGGGCCCCTGGTGGAGGGACCTGGCTGAGCTGAACCGGGCGCTAAAGTGTCCCCAAAATGCTCCCGCAGGTGGAAGTGGACGAGAACGGCAGGATTGTGGATGCCCGCTTCAAAACCTTCGGCTGCGGCTCGGCCATCGCCTCCAGCTCGCTGGCCACGGAGTGGGTCAAAGGGAAAACGGTGAGGGAGCTCCGGGAAAGCTTCACAGCTTCCCACGCACCTGCGTTCTCTGTTGGGATCGTGTAGGAAGTGCTCTCCAGGGAATCCCTGCACTGCTTCGTGCTGTAGAAGTGACTGCCAGCAGTGTCAGGGCTTCAGTTGTAGGGCAATAATTGTTTTTTTACAACCATCAGAGAATCCAATTAAGGTTGGAAAAGCCCTCTAAGAACATCAAGTCCAACCGTTCCCCCCGCAGTGCCGGGTCTGCCACTAACCATGTCCCCAGGTGCCACATCCACATTGTTTTTGGACAATTCCAGGGACAATTCCACCACGGAGCTATTTGGTGTCTTATGCAATGAGCATAACGAGGCTGAGGGCAGAAATTTTAATTATAGAGAGCCTTTAGATCATTTAGATTGGTTTTTCTGCCAGCAGTAAATGCCCCTCAGTGTTGTGATAGAGGATCAGCAGGCTTGGAGCAGCCCAGGATGGGGACAGTCTGTGACACTGATACGTCAGTCAGACATTCCTTAATTCCCACATCTCTCAGTGCCCTGGGCAGCTGGGATCATCTCCCCTGTGGCTTCTGCTGGCTCTGGAGCATTAAACCTTCTTAGCAAACACAAACAACAGGGCCCATGACCACCTCTGCCTGTGTTTCAGGTTGACGAAGCGCTGAAAATCAAGAACACAGATATTGCCAAGGAACTCTGCCTTCCCCCTGTCAAACTGCACTGCTCCAGTAAGTAAAAACCCTGCATCTCAGGTACTCTAGGAACAGCACAGATGCTTCTGTATGCTGTTTTCCAAACAGTTTCTTGTTCAGATTTCAGGGGTAATTCCAGAGTTTTCAGATCTCTTCAATATTTTGGAGCCCGTGGCTCAGCAGGCTGAAAACAAATGCTCAGATTCTGAATGTATTGTTATCTGAAATTGTATTACATGAATTCAGCATTATAGGAATTCAGTATTTTAGGAATTCCGTTCAGCTTCTACTCCTAAGATCAATCTGTGCTTTCTTGTCTTGTTTGCTCACTGCTGCCTGCTTTTCTTTCTACCTCATCTTACATCCTAAAAGCCCTTGAATTGTCCTTAAAATCCTTTTTATTTTTCCCTTTGCAGTGCTGGCTGAAGACGCCATCAAGGCTGCCTTGGCTGATTACAAACTGAAGCAGGATTCGAGCAAAGAATCCGACAAAAAAGCCGACAATGCCTGAACTGCTTGCACAGCTTCCCCTCCTCCCTCCTCCTCCTCCTCACTCTGCAGTGCGATTCCCGAGCTGTAGTAGGACCCTGTGCACTACTCAAGCTGTAAGATACGCACAAGTTACGCACAACGTGTCCCTGTGGTGTCCAGCCACTCCGTAGTGCTCACAACGGCCAGGATGGGCTCCTGTCCCCTTGGGAATGCTGTGGGAAGACTCTGCTCCAGAGACACAACCCCGCTGTCTGGTACTGGAAGGGCTGCACTTTTTTTGGGGTTTTTTTTTTTGGGAAGATGTCTAGTTTTGCCTAATACTTTATGGAATTTAGTGGTAAGTGTTGCCTTGGTGTGGATGTGTGTGTGGGAGCTGTGGGGCCGCCCTTGGCTCCTGCGGGGTTGATTTCGCAATCCGGGGGCAAATTCCTGCTCTCGGAATTCTTTGCAGGTGCCAAAGGGAAAAGTGGCCAGGAAACACTGGTGGTTTCTGCTCCCATCCTGTCACCACTTAGTTTTTGAAGCTCCTGTTTGAGGCACAGCCTGAATTTTGGGGTGTTTTCCCTAAGAATTCCACTTCACACTCACCAGGTGCTCTGTTACAGCTGTAAATCCTGGGCTAGAGGAGGGTATCCCTGCCCAAGGAAGGGGTTTGCAACTGGATGAGCTTTAAGGTCCCTTCCAACCCAAACCACTCCAGGATTCTCTAAAATGCACCCTCAGACTGGAACCCCGGTGGGGGATAGCAGAGCTGGAATGCTCTGAAGGGGAGCTCCCACAGTTCCTCTTTTGCGGGGAAATATTTCCAAACCAAGCAGACAACACATGGGAAAACTTCACCTTTTTACCTTCCAACCCCCCCCACAAGACACCTCACTTCCCATTTTTCATACTGAGGGCATTGTTAAACACTTAAAACCACATTTAAAAAAATAATTGTCTCATTCTGCTGCATCTGGGCACAGTATTTGTAATTTTTAACGCAGAGGTCCCACGTTGCTGCTGAGTTTGTCACTCACAAGGTCCCTCTTGTGGTTCCTCAGCTCCTGGCACCCTCCAGCAGTGAGGAACGTGCGCCTCTCTCTCATGGAACAATCCTGCTATTTCCCAGTTTAAAAAAAAAAAAGTCAGGGAAACTTCACACACCCACATCTGCTTCGGGGCAGAATCAGCTCTTTGTGGTGGCACGTTCTTCCAAAGGGAAGCTTGTCCTGAGGCAGGGATGTGATGGGATAAAACACAGGGATACAGGAGGTTGCAAGGATACAGGGATGTGCTGCTTTTGAGGCAGAACAGCCTCTCCCACCTTCCAGGTTTCCCTGCTGTTCCCACTGGAGCAGCTGCACCCCAGTGCCGTGGCTGAGTCGCCCACAGCCCCCCCTTTGCCCCCCCCCGCCCACAGCTGTGGGTACAAGATAAAGGTTTCCTGGAAGTGGCATGTGATGTGCTGATCTGAGGATTGATAACACCCTCCCCAGGGCTCCCCTGCCCCTGGAGCCCAATCCAGCAGTGCCCCTGGAGGAGCACAGGGACACGGGGACTGTCCCCTGGCCACCCCACGGCTGCAGAGACACACGGGAGAGGAGCTGTGCAGAGGAAGTGTTTATTTCTAGCTGAAGGGGTTTAGGAAATGAGGCAAAAATCCAGCTGGGCTCTGGGGTGAAAGAAGGAAAGGAGAGTCCTTGTCCCTAAATCCTCATCCCTCCTCCCCTCGGCTGGCCATGGGCAAAGCTGCCCCATGTCCTACACACCTCCAGCCCTGGTCCCATCCCTCTTCCCAGAGGGACACAGCTCCCAGCCAGGCACCGGGCAGGGACCAGGCTGCTGCTGATTATTAAAATCACGTTTGGGAGGAAGCTGGTGGCACACTGGGGGCAGGGCTGGAGCTGGGAGGATGCACTACCCCAGTGCTTGGGGTGGGAGAAGCCCCTTGGGCAGCAGGAGTGGCGCTGACAGCATTCCAGCACTGGGGAAAACCACCAGCTGGCAAATCCCCCCCATGAGCATCCCATCAGCACGAGGTCAGGGGAGGGAATGGGATCTTCAGCGGGGCTCCCTTGAGCCACCACGTACGTACAGAGCCTCATCCACCATGTCCATCGTGTGTCCCGAGCCAGCAGCTCCTCAGGCTTGCCCAGGACCGTGTCCCTGCCTCAGATTCCAGAGGGGGCCTGGGAGCCATCCTGGGATGCATCAGGGGTCTCCTTGCCTCCTGCGCTCGCCTCTTCCTCCGCACCGGGATTTTGGGCAGGGGGCTTGGGTTGCTCATCCCCCACCTTCTTCCTTCCTTCCTTCTCTTCCTCCTCCTCCTCCTCCTCCTGAGGGGAATTGTGCTCACCCCGGGCCCCATTGGCCAGCGGTGCCTTGGGGGGGGATTTGAGGTTCTGGGCAGCAGCCAGGATGTCCGCCTGGAGCTGCCGGCTGCCATCCAGCGGCTCCTCCGCGCCGGCCTCGGGCGCTTTCTCGGGCACCTCGCTGAACGCCCGTGCTCCCCCCGACTTGTCCCGCTCATCCACGTATTTTTTCTTGGGAAAGGAGGAGGGATAGTAGGCGGAGGCCTTGTGCTTCTGCCGGACGATGACGGCGGCGCAGATGATGAAGAGGAGGACGAAGGACAGTGAGCCCACCACCACCACCAGCAGCAGGTACTCCTTGAAGAAGTCCACCAGCCCGTCCAGCATACCCGGCGCCGAGCTGTTGGTCACCGTGGTCCCCGGCGCGTCCCCCACCGTGGGGCTGATCCGGGGGGTCACGGGCTGGGCGGGCAGCGTGGCCGACGCCTCATCCCCGTCCCCGCTGCCCGCGGGCTCCGGCAGCACCGGGCGGTGCCGCGGGGCTGCCGCCTGTGCCGGGGCCGCCGCCAGCAGCACCAAGAGCAGCAACCACGCACCCATGGCCGAGCCCGTTCCCGGGATTCGTGCAGGGGACCTGTGGGATGCAGGGGGGAGGGGGACACGTTAAGAGCGACAGAGCGAGCCCCCCAAGCCCTTCCCCAGGCCAGCCCCCACCCGCCTGAGTTTCCTTATGGAAGTAGAAAGGCAGCTCTGGTTTTCTTGCCCCGACAGAGCGAGGGGCTCCGTTTATTTTCCAAGGGCGCAGCTGGAAGCCAGCTGGGTGGGATTGCTCAAGTCCAGGGGACCGGGGCTGCTGCCAGCACCCGGCTCCAGACAACGGTCATTTGGCTGATTAGAGAATTCCTGAAAAATGGAGGTTTGCAGTGGAAACTTTGACACAGGGAATGCTACAAAGGGGCCGGGCCTGGTGCAAGAGGCATTTCCCAACCGCCCGTCCCAGACCGTTAATTCCCAGCTGGAGCACGGCTAAAAATAGGTTGGGGCAGGATTTCACCCCAGTGCCACCATGGTGGTTGAGTGAAGCTGGGAAGGGGTGCAGAATAAAGGGGCAGCCCCAGAGCTGGGGTGCAGGGAATGGGGGTCCCAGGGGTCCTTGGCTGCCTGAGTGTCCCTGGTGAAGGGGGAAAGGTCGGCTCCGTCCCCGTGCCGTGCTCCTTGCCTGGATGGGCCGGATCTGCCCCGTTCCACAGCCCACAGTGTGCTGTAGGATATGGGACACGCGCTTCCCACCCCGGAGCGATGACCGGGGTGAACCCCTGGGCAGACTCTGCACCCCACGGGATTTGGGAGCGGGACGTGACCGTCCCCACCACATCGCGAGACATTCCCGAGGGACATCAACGCGTGCCACGCCACGTAACGCCATCGAGCCGTTCCCAGGGCTCTTCCCCTCCACACAGCTCCGTGGGGAGGTCTCAGGAAACAGCTCCCCAGGTCCATCAGCAGGGACCCCCCCCATGACAATTCCCCAACCTCAGGCTCCCCAAATCCCAACCCACATCCCATTTTCCCCCCGAACAAACCCAAGCCAGCAGCTCTGCAGACCGGGAGGGACTCCAGCAGCAGGATTTGGCTTCCAGGCTCTTTCCCGGCTGCACAATCTGGTTTCCATTAATCCAGAGCAAACAAACGGCAGCAGAGGTGGGAGGTGGCCCTGGACCCCCGACCCTTCCGGGCACTGCTGCGGCTGTGGGGTCACAGCACTGACCAGCACTGGGAGAATGAAGGGCTTGGGGGGCTGGGATGAGCCCCTTCATCCTCCCCTTCACCACAGACAGGGGCCCCTCGGTGCAAAAGGGGTCCCGGGATGGGGACGGCATCAATTCCTCGGCAGCCATCGGAGCTGAGGAGCAGCTGCGGCCATGGAGGGGCTGAGCAAAGCCCAAAGCAGTGCCAAGAGCAGGGCCCAGCACCGTGGGCATTACCAGCCCTCCACCCCCATCCCAACCCCATTCCAGCCCCATCCTCGCCCATCCCCGAACCCACAGCTCGTCCCCAGCTCCGCTTCCCTCTGCTTCCCAACTGCTCCAGAAATTCACGATTTCGGTGTTGTCCAGACGCGGCACGCTCCGATTCCTGCCTGGGAATGCAGCCATGTGGCCGACTCCATCCCGTGTCCCTCCGTGGGGACATTGCCCAGCCCTCAGCGCAGCACCCCCGGCTGTGGGACAGCCTGTGCCCTGCTCCAGAGCCACCCCAAGATCGGGGAGCAGCCTGGCACACCCAGTGGGATCCTCACCTTGCCCGCAGCCGGCGGGAGGGAGCCGGGAAGACGGGATCTGTCCCACACACCTCGAGCCCCTTTCTGCTGCCTGCTGGGATGGAGCCTCCTCCTTCTCCCTCTTCTCCTCCTCCTTCTCCTCCTCCTCCTGCGTCGCAGCCCGGGACCAGCTTGTTCTCATTAGGGCCGGGATGGGGAGGGGGTGTGGGAGGCCAGGGAAGGGCAGGCAGCCCTCAGCCCCCTCCCAGATGAACTCCAGCTGGGGCTGGGGGTGTTTCCTGGTTTATCCCGTCAGCAAAGGAGCCCTGATGCCCCCCATCATCAACCCCGGAAGGGGCCACATTTTGGGGTGCAAGTGGGGGTGGGGTCACACAGGGTGTTGTTGCAAAGATGTTTTTATCCACGAACGTGGGGGTAAAGCCCCATCCGAGGGTCCAAGGGGGGCAGTGAGGGATGTGAGCTCAGTGCCCTGGCATTATTGAGGCAGTGGGGCAAACGTGGCTTGGGACCACCCCCCCCCTAATTTCAGGAGAACATTTCCTAAACATCCCAGCCTGGAAATGCTCTGGCCTGGGCACCTCTGCCTTGGGCTCCAGGCTCCAGGCAGGGATCCCCCTGGTTCCCCAGACAAACACAGCAGCTGCTCAGATCCTCGGGTCCTGGTCTCCAGTTTGGGGATCTGGGGGCATTGCTTGGCCCCCCCCAAGCTCTGTCTCCCCCCGCCCTGGTCCCCTCGGCCTGGCCTGAGGTTGCTCAAGAGGCTGCAGCCGCTGTGTGACCTCATCCTGTTGCTATTTTCCTCTGCTCCTCCCTGGGGACCTGCCAGACCCCCCAAAAAGCCATGGCCAGCGCCGGGGGACCGTGACCCCTGCGGGGTGGGGGGCGAGGGATTCTGTCCCCCCGACGGAGGGGAGCTGGCGCCGCTGGGGTTTCTCCGGCGTCACCGCCGGCGTCGCGGCTCCCCGAAATAAAGGCCCCGTCCGTCTGGCTGCCCCGGCGGCTCGCAGCAGCTGCTGGGGCGGCTTTTCCCGGCCTTAAGTGCTCAGTGATGAAATCCTAGAGGGGAAGGGGGAAAGGCGAGGGGAGGCCGGGGGTGAGGGCTGCCTGGAGGAGTTCCAGCAGCATCCGGCCCTGCTCCTGCAGCCCAGGTGGGGATGGGACTGAGATTCCCCCCCCTACACCCAGCGATGCCGGAGTTGAGCTCAATCTCCTTGTCCAGGGTCCCCTTTCCACCCTGCCCAGGGTCTGCATCCCACATCATCCAGAGTCCCCATCGCTGCTCATCCCACCCTAGCCAGGATCCTCATCCTGCTTTGCCCAGAGTCTCCATCCCTCCTGGTCCAGGATCTGCATCCCACCCTACCCACGGTTCCCACCCTTCATTGCTCAGAGTCCCCATCCCTCCCTGCCCAGGATTCCTATGTCCCTCGCCCAAGATCCCCATCCCTCCCTGCCCAGTGTCCCCACCCTCGCAGCCGGGATCCCCGTCCCAGTTCCCGGTGCCAGCTCCCACCGGCCATTACGATGCCGTTTTTGCCTGCGGCCGGGCTGTCCCGGCCCCTCGGAGCTGGGCAGGGCAGGGACCGCCCGGCCCCGCCGTGTAATTTGGGGCAGCAGGAACGCAGGGCTGCTCAGGGCTGGGCTGGGCAGCACAGCCCGCCCGGGGAACCGCCAATTTGAGGCATTTCAGCCCTGCTCTGCTTCTAATTTGCTTCCCTGGGCTGCGCTTTGCTGTGCCAGCAAAATACCCGGAGGGGACCCGTCCTGCAGAGCTGCACGAGGCGTGTGGAGCTCCATGTGCAACGTCGTGCATGGGATTGTGCCACCCATGGCTCCGTGTCACCCACCCACAGCCCGGTGCCACCCCACCGCACGCTGCCCTCCCGCTGCCGGGCGGGATCCCTGCGGACCCTGCTGTGACACCGCGCCGGCTTCCCGTGAATTCCCGCGCCGTGAGCTGGGCGATGGCAGCCCTACAGGACCTGTCGACTGCGCCAAATAGGGCAATTCCCGGCTCCTGGCTGCCGGCTCCCGCTCCGGCGGTGGAGGAAAGTTTATCCTCGCTGGGCTCCTGCTGGAGAGCGGCCGGCACAGGGCTGCGAGAGCAGGAGCAATCCCTGGGATCTGCACCCATCCAGTTCCTCGGGACACACCGGCCTCATCCTCACCGAGGGCAGAGGCCGGCTCAGCCGCTGCGGGGTGAAGCCAGAAGATGGGAGCATCCCTCTTCCCCCGTGACTGCTTTGGCTGGCAGGGCGCTGGCGTGGGGACACAGTGGGACAGAGCAGGGTGGCACGAGCAGGGAGCCCGTGGCCAGGGTGTGGGGACCGGCCATGGCCACTGGCTGTGGGTCCCCTGGCCCGGCTGACTCACCCATAAACATTTACATTCACAGCCGTAGCGGGGCCGTGCAGCTGCCAGGATCCAGATGGAAAATATCCCAAGCACAGCGTGAATGTAAACAGGCAGCAGGGCCGGGATGCAGGTGAATGACCACGTTGGCTATTCCCCCCAGACAGACACCCCAGAGTGGCCCTCGAGGAGGCTGCAAGCTTGGGGATGAGGGGAAGGGGATATGGGCATGTGGGAATTGGGATGTGGGAATGGGAATGCTGAATCTGGCAGGGCAAGGGGTGGGGACAGAGAGATGGGGACTTTGAGCCTGGTCACAGCAGGGATGGGGATGTGGGGATGGGGAGCCTGGGTGGAGCAAGAATGGAAAAATGGGGACACCAAGCCTGACAGGACAGGGCCAGTCCTGGGCCATTTCTGCTCCTCCAGGGAAGGGATCACTCGGTGGCCTGAGGGGTGACTGACACCTGCCTGAGCGGGTGAAATGGTGGGACCTTCGTTGGCCTCTCACGGATTTGTTCTCCCTTCCCTCCCAGCCCCAGCCAGGCAAGGACAGCCGGGGCCAGCGCTGCCGGACGATGCCGATACCCTGCGGCCACCGTTCGCCCCCGGGGCTGAGCATCTGACAGGCGGCAGCAGCAGCTCCGGAGGCGTCCCCGCCTCGCAGCGGCGACCGCAGGCAGGAACACGTTGTGCCACTCGTCCTGTCCCCGTCCCCCGGCGTTTCCGCCCCGTCCCCGCCGACCTTCCAGCTCCCACGAGGCCGAGCCCACGCGGGAAGGAGGTCTCGGGGGCTGCGGTCCCGTCCCCAAGGTGCCGGGGTCTGGTCCCTGCAGCGGGTTTCGTTTCTGCGCCCCCAGGGGGCTGAGGGGGAGGATGGAGAAGCGAAATTTTGGCAGCAGGATGTGGGCAGGCGGCGGGGCAGGGAGGGGGCTGCCAGGAAGAGACCACCATGTCCGGGTAACGCTTTAATGGGATGGGCCTGACCTGGCCGCGGGAGACAAGCTCCGTCACACTGGTCCAAGCTAAAACACCGGGGAACGCCCGCGGCTCCATCGGGAGCAGCGCTGCGGAATGCAGGAGCCATCCCTGGGGCTCAGGAGTGCTCCGGCAGGAAGCTGCTGAGAGTCAGGTTGTCTCCATCGGGCTCGGGGCTGCCGTCGGGCACCAGCAGCTTGTGCCGCCGGGCCGGGACAGGCCGGGGGCCGGCGGCCGCCTCGGCGTCGGGCAGGAGCGAGGAGATGCAAACCATCTCGGTGCGGCTCAGCTGGCGCTGCCCCGTCCGCGCCCGCCGCCACAGCAGTGCCCCCAGCACCCCCGTGCACACCAGGAAGGTGGCGGCCACCAGCCCCAGCAGCAGGATGGCCAGCAGGCACTTGCTCATCACCCCGCTGGGCTCCCAGGGCACCGTGGTGCCCGCCGGCGTCGTGTCCCAAGGGGCCGGGAGGGTCGGTGCAGGCGGAGCTCCGGATTTCTTGGGTTTCCTGTGGCCCGTGGTGGTGAGGACAAAGGCTGGGGGGGCTGTTGAGCGCAGCCCCGAGGAGGAGCTGCTGTTCAGGCCATCCGTGGCTGTCCCCTCCTCGATGGGTGACGTGAGCCAGCTGGGGGTGGTGGTGGCGATGCTCTTTTGGGGTGCTGACGGTGGGCCAGGCTCCGAGGCCGGCAGCAGATCGGGATCAGGGGAATCGGTCTCATCCATGGACTCAGCCGTGGTTGGCATGAGTGCCTTGGTGCTGGGTGCTGGTGGTGGGGCAGAGCTCAGGAGCAGGTCGGGATCAGGGGGATCTGTCTCATCCATGGGATCAGCTGTGGTGGGCACTAGAGGCACCCGGAGCAGGGCGGTGCTGGCGCTGGGCGCTGCTGGTGACACAGAGTCCTCCAGTAAGTTGGGAGAAGGGGAATCTGTCTCATCAGGCTCGGCCATGGTGGACACTGCAAGCACCTGGGGCAGGCTGGTGTTGGTGCTGGGCACTGGTGCTGCAGGGCTCAGGAGCAGCTCAGGCTCGGGGGAATCATCCATGGGATCGGCTGTGGTTGGCACCCAGAGCAGGCTGGCCTTGCTGCCGGGTGCTGGTGGTGGCACAGAGCCACCGTCGCTCTTGTCACTGCTGATCACCGTGGTGGCACTGGGCTCCTGCCCACTGTCATCCCTCTTCCCACGGGAGAGGGGCAGGGGCTTGGCTGTCCCCCAGACCCACTGCCCTCCCTGGGGCAGCCCCGGCAGCTCAGCCCCACACGCCTGCAGGGGGATCAGCAGCAGCAGCAGCACGGCCCGGCACAGCGCCATGGGACCTGCAGGGGACAGAAAGGGCGGGTGGCATCGGGGTCCTGCTCCCCATGGGAGGATGCTGAGTGTGGAACTGCCCCAATGTGGGATCGCACTCCAGCCAAGGATCCTTCTCCCCTCCTGGAGAGGGGCCCTCGGGTTTGGGGGGATGGAAGATGCGCCCAGCGACCTCCTCCTGCTACAGCCCCCACCTGCGGGAGATCGGTTCCGCTCCAGGGACAAGTTTTGATAAGGAAGTGGAACGTCTGGAAATGGGAAATCAGCCGCGATGGAGGTGGCTGCTGCGGGTCGGGGCAGTTGCGGGATGAGTCTCCATGTGGAAATGAAACCACAGGGATGTCACCCACGTTTGGACAGACCCCGCCCGGGTGCCCGTCCTCCCCCTCCACCCACTGGGCTGGCACAGGGTTCCAGGGCTGAGGCCACCATGAGCCTGCGCCTCCGTGCTGGAGCAGGAGAGGCAAATCCACCCCAAACTCACGCCAAACCACCCCATTCCATCTGTCCATCACCAATTCCCCCCGCCTCGGCAGCCGCGGTGGGCGGAAGCCACCGAGGTCCCTGCAGATCGGCACCCAACAGCATCCAGACACGGCTCAATGCTCCGAGCATCCCCAGGAGGCTCCCACATCCCCAAAGCACCCACCAGCCTCCCAAAAAACCCAGGGACCAGCACGGAGCGCGGCACCCTCAGGGACCCCGAGCACCCCCTTTGCACCCAGAGCATCCCCGGGGCCGAGCCCCGCTCCAGCCGCTCCCCACCAGGGCTCACCTGTGCTGATGGACGCGGCGGGATCCCGACTGCAGGATCCACCGGCGAGGGCCTGGCACGGGGGGGCGAGGGCAGCCCTGGCACCGGCACCCGCGGGGCGTCGTGGGCCACCCTCCGCCTGCACCTCCCGCCGGGCGGGGAAGGGAGGGAGCGCGGAAGGGCGGCTGCGGTTTAGAGAGCCCGTGGGGGAAGGACGTCACGCCGACAGTGGGGCCACCGAGGGCTGGGGGCTGCGGGCACCCCCCGGGGAGGGTGGCAGGGGATGGGCTACACCCCAAAGAGGGGCCTCTTGCCCTGGTGGGAGCCCCCGGCTCGGCCCCACCGGCGGCCCCGCGGAGCTGCTGCGCGCCGGGGCTGGCGTCGCCCCGAAAGCAGAAGTGACGGCGAACCTGGTGCTGCCACCCCCGGGCACGGTGTGGGCATGGCCAGGGAGGGGGGAACGGTGCCCTGAGGTACCTCAGCACCGGGAAACGCCCCGGCATGCGGGCAGAAGGAGCAGGAGGGTGAGGCCCTGACTTGATGTTTTGCACAGCCCTTGTGCCGGGCTCCTTCTCTCTGCACCATCCCCAGGATGCTCGCAGGGGCTCCCGGGGGGCTGCTGGGTGTTGTCCTGGGTGTTGTCCCTGGCATTGGCACGACAGGAAACCCCTCGCCCCAACCGCAGGCTCCGGGCGGGAGGCGCAGCCGCAGCCGCAGGAAGGTGCTGCAAGAGGCACATCCGCAGGAACGGGCTCGGGGTGCCAACAACCCCCCGCCCCCGGAAACCCCAGCCCGTCCCTGCTCCGAAACACCTGGCCAGGGGGCTGGAAGAGGGAAGAAATGCGGCTCAGGTCTGTGGGATGAGCATCCCTGGGATGGATCCATGGTGCCCAGGGAGCGTTGCCTCTCTGGGAGCATCCCTGCCCGGCTTTGGCGTGGTGCCCGGGTCGGGATGGTTGTGCAACAGCCCCTGAAACGCCGCAGCCCTGAGAAAGCTCAAACCTGGGTGGAGTAAGTGATGCTGTTTCCAGCCCAGGCTCTGTGTCATTCCAGACTTCCCGCTCCCTGGAAGCAAGTTTCACCTGGGAAGAGCAGGAGCCCCTCCAGCTCCAGGGCAGTTCCCAAGCAGCGCTGTTCCTTCCTGGGAACACATCACCCCCACCCACCCCGAGACCCCCCAGCCCGTCTGTGCCATCACATCCCACATCCAGCCAAACTCTTGGGTTCATCACTGGGAATCACCAGGAGGATTCCATGTGCGACCCCAGGGATGGGCCCTGGCTCTCCTGGGACAGGAGCAGAGAGTCCCCCCAAGGACCCCCTCAGCCACAACCCCTCCACTGAAGTGTCCAGCATTCAAGATCCCGGTTATCAATCACACCTGGAATGCCGAGGGCGGGCGCAGGACGCCGAGAGCCAAAGGAAAAGCCAAGCAGAGGCAGATTATAATCAATGACTTTTATCTTTTGAAAATGGAAGCAAATATTTGGACAGATACTCTGGCCGCTCTATAAGAGCGCGTCTTTCCGGACTGGGCTGGTTCTCTCCCGGGATATCACGGCTACAAAAAGCTTCAGGCACTGACTCCGGTTGAGCCTGGCGAGGCATCAGTTCATTTAAATAAAATACAGGCTAGGAACTAAAATCTCCCACAACCCCACCCCCGGGCATCTCAATCCAGCGGCTCCCAAAAACTGATTTCCCTCCAATGTTAGGAACAAACCCGAGGTCCCCAAGCACACAACCCTGAAGTCACACGTACAAATCAACACAGAAATCACCACTGTGGGGAGAACGACCTTCGGGTTTTTGGGTTCCAAAAGAAAAAAAAAAAAAATCCATAAAAATACACATCTCAGGCATTTACTGCAATACAGAAACATCACCAAACAGCCAAAGAACCCGGAGCGGCCGGATTGTGGATCCACGGGCACAGGGCAGGGGATGCCACTTGTCCCTAAAACACAGAAATCCCACTTTTCTGAAGCTTTCCTGCTCTGCAATCCCACCACATCCTCTGTCTCCTCCATCCCGTCCTCATGCCTCTCCAGCTACGTCCCCCGGCCGATTCCGCCTCCACGCACACATCCCTCCACAACAGGGAATCCTTAACCTGGAAGTTCTGAACATGCAAACACTGGGAAAAATGGAAAATCGTAGAATTCCTAGCTAAACTAATGGAAAATAAAAAAATCAATCACTTCAGCCTGGACAAAGGGACTCGTGTCCGCCGGGATGCTCCAGGTGGGGGACGCTCCGCACACAAGGAGCTGCCACAGGGACAGAGTCCAGCTGGGATAGGGATCAGGAGCTCTCTGATGGTCTTTGCCCACCTATGGATTCAGGATGGGTTGTCAGCACTCCCTGGTGCTGCAGGGATGGGCTGTGCAGGGATGGGCAGCACCGGTCCCGCTTGGCACAGCTTTCCAGGGTGTCCTGGATCCCATTCCCAGCACAAGGACACAGCTGGGAGCAGGGAGCCAGCCTGCCCCATAGCCCTGACAGCTCCTTCGCAGGGGAGACCCCACCTGAGCAGAGCTTTGCTGAGCTGAGCTTCCATGGAATTCCAGGAGGAGCTCGCTCGCCAGCCCGGAGCACTCACAGGGTCTTTCCCTGGAGGATCCCAGAGAAACCAGTTCTCCAAACTGGGATCAAATCCACCCTCCCAGTCCCTTCTGCTCCGAAGGACTGGGAGTGCAGGAGGCAGGGTTGGGGTTGGGGGTTGCTCATCTGATCTGGGAACAAATCCTTTCCTGCAAAGCTTTCCAGCATGGCAGGGTGGGAGGCAGGAATGGGAATGATGGACAGGAGAAAACAAATGATAAAAAAAATAACAACGCAGGCGTTTTGTTTGTGGAGAATCATCATGGAAAAATCACCTTCCTGCTGCTCGTGCTGCCTTGGAAAATTCCTATCATCAGCACTGGTGTGAGGGGCTGACTCGGATTCCAAAAGCTCCTTAAAATCCATGAGCTGAGGGGGGCAGGAACAAGGATTTACAGCAACTGCTGGCATCCCACAGCTCACCTGGAACTCCATGCTCCATGGATAAAAACATTCCTGCATGGAAGTCAGTTCTGCCTCGAAATGGAAATAAAAATCAGCAAGTAAAACATGTGAGTTTGGTCACGGAATCAAACCTTGGGATTGTATGAAAATGGGAACGTGGTGCTGGCTTCAAACTTCAGTAGGAAATAAATCCCCTCGTTCAGAATGATAAATTTGTATTTTTCTGGGGCTGGGGACACGTTGTGGAGCAGGAAAGGCAGCTCATCCCATCTCCAAGGGGTCTCCACAGGGAAGGGAAGGGAATGGAAGGGAACCCACCTGACTGTTCCAAATGGAGGGTTTATACAAAATAGCTTCAGCTTTGTTCTCTGCACAGTGTAAACACCCCCCACACCCCCTGTCCCTTGGAATGGAAACACAAATACTGCAAAAGTGGCAAATAAGAAAAATAAAAGCGATTTTTTTTTCTATTTTTTGGCAACTTCAAAAAAAAAAAAAAGAAAAAGTGGTTAAGAACAATGTGGTGTTGGTCCCTAAATCTAGAAAAAAGATATTTGGGCATGACATTGGAAGTCAAGAATGGATTCGTTTTTCAAGGATTCATAATAACATCTGGAAAAAAAACAAACCAAAAAAACCCCTGTAAAAGTAGCACTTCTTGTTTTTGACACAGTCACAGAAATTCATTGGAACATCAGGAAACGAAAAAAATCTTTCACTAAAAAGCTTGGCTTGAAATCATCGGCTCTCGTTGACGTGGATTTAGGAGAACAGGAAAGCTCGTACTGGAATGCTGCAGGCTGCTGCTGGCTGAACTGGGAGCTGGGATGTGCCTGGGCTGGCGGCCCCGTCAGTCCGCGATCTTGGCCATCTGCTGCTCCAGCTTGGAGATGCGCTCGTCCTGGTTGGAGATCGTGTCCTTGATGGATTTCAGCTCCTTCAAAATCTCGTCCAATTTGGCGTCGTTTTGCTGGAAGACAAAACAGGAGTGAGGAGAGCTCTGGGGTTTTCCAAGGAAAGGGCTCCTCCCAGTGGGATTGTTGGAGGGATGAGGGTGTGACACAGACTCTGGAGCAGTTGGGATGCTCAGGGCATGGAGCAGCATCTCCAGCAGCACCAGTGCACCCAGGCAGGAGCAGTACCTGCTCTTAAACCACACTTTCCTCTGTGTCCCAAAGGACACAGTTTGAGGACAGGGATTAGTGGTGAACAAGGTGCTGGTGCTGGGTTATGGTTTGGGCTTGGGGATCTCAAAGGTCTTTTCCCAACCTCAATGGTTCTGTGATTTAGAAAAAACAATTCCCAGTAATCTTCCATTTCTATAGAAACATCACAGAATCATGGAACATCCTGAGTTGGAAAGGACCCACAGGGATCATCCAGCCCAGTTCCTGGCCCTGCACAGACACCCCAACAAGCCCACCCTGGGCATCCCTGGCAGTGCTGTCCCAACGCTCCTGGAGCTCCCCATTCCCTGGGGAGCCTGGGCAGTGCCCAGCACCCTCTGGGGGAAGAACCTTTCCCTGATCTCCAACCTAAACCTCCCCTGGCACAGCTCCAGCCATTCCCTCAGGTCCTGTCACTGGTCCCACCCTGGGATTCCCACCTGAGGCCACCACCCCTAAAATTCCTGGAGTTCACTCACGGGGTTTGAGGCATCCGCTGCTTTCTTTGGAGCATTTATGAGATCACTCTTCTTGTTCCCGGCGGGTTTGTTGTCCAGTATGTTCTTCTTGACCACCTTGAGATCCCGGTTTTTGCCTGGAATGTACCCGTGCTTCAAGGAGATGAGGAGAGGATCAGCATTCTTCCCCTCAAACCACTCCTCTGCTTCCAGAGCTGCTTCTGGGCCAGCTGTGTCCGGGTACAGGTCGTCCTGGAAGAGGTCGGACTGCAAGGCAGGAGACATGGATTGGTCAGGAGCTCTGGAGGCAGGAGCTGGCTCCAAAGCCCGGCCCCAGGGCGGTGCTCACCTTGCGGGGAACCGTCATGATGATGGGCTCACACTTCCTCTCGTGGAGCTTGAAGAACCTGCCGTGGAAAAGGAGAGGTGGGACAGGGAGTGAGGATCAGGGAGATGCAGGAGATGGGAAAGGAGCAACCCCAAGGAATCACAGAAATCCCTCTGAGACCATCAAGTCCAGCCACTCCCCCAGCACTGCCAAGGCCACCATAACCCAATGTCCCCAAGTGCCACATCCACACAGCTGTGAAATCCCTCCAGGATGGGGACTCCACCCCTGCCCTGGGCAGCCCCTTTCAGTGCCTGACCACCCTTTCCATGAAGAAATTGTTCCTAATATCCAAGCTAAACCTCCCCTGGAGCCACTTGAGGCTATTTCCCCCTGTTCCCTGGGAGAAGAGATGGATCATATTCCCAACCAGCAGTGATGTTCCCTCCTGGAGCCACTGCAGCGACATCCCGAGATGTTTCCTGACCTTCCCAGGTTTTCTGAACCACCACTGCCCTGTGCTCACTGCTCTGCTGCTTTGACCACTCCTGAAATTCCCAGCCCCAGCTCCCAGCCCTGGGATGAGCTCTCCTCACCTGGCAATCTCACACTTGTTGACATCGAGGCCCCTCTTTGGCATGAACCCCATCCCCCTCTGCGGCTCTTTGCTGCTGAAGGTGTTGAGGTAGTGAACGTACGGGGACTCATCCGTGATCTCAAAGTAGCGGATGCTGCTGTCACCCTGCAAGGAACCCCAGGAGACCCTCCAGAGGCTGCAGGACCTGTGTTCCCTGTGCCCACACTCCTGCTCCCGACAGCCATTCCCTCCAGGAATGCTGCCATGGACAGCTCACAGCTGTTTTTGAAGCAAGGCTGATCCCCACCACAATCCGAGTCCATCAACTGAACGGTTCCTCCAAGTCCTGTTCCAAACACTGTGGGACAGGGATTGAACTCATGCTTCCAGGCTGGGAGTGGCCCCTTCCACATCTTTTGTGGAAAAACCTCCTGCCACAGTCAGGCAGAAAGGCTGTAAACCGGTTTATCCTTAATTCCAAGCAATTCCACCGCACTGTTGTCTCTGAGACTGCAGGAGGGGTGGCAGATAGAAACCCAATATTCCTCCTTAGATAGAAACCAAATATTCCTCCTTAGCTGCTACAAAGATGGGATTCATGAACATGCTTGTATGGATTCTCCTTTGTAATTCCTTGCTCATCTTGGCTTTGGCTCCTGTTTGTAGGAGTCCATCACAAGTGGGCACCAAATTCCTACAAATTGCTTTTAGAAAGGAGCACCTCATTCCAGTTTTCTATTATTTAACCCCACAAAATTCCAGTGGGCGTTGCCACACGCTCCAGCATCTCCAAAGACTAGGAGGACAACATCCAAAATGTACCTTCCTCCCACACCAGTGTAAAATCCTCCAGGTCAACACCAGCAAGGAATGTTTTGGTAATGGTGTGGGACTTGTTGCATGAGGAGCAGCTTTACCTAATCCATCTCAAAGAAACATCCAGGTCCACTCCAGACCTTCCCAGGTTCTGCAGAGTGAGGATCAAACCCATTCCAGAGCAGCCTGATCTCTGCAGCACTGATTTTTTGGGGAACGTTTTTGGGGAACACAGGTGCCTCCAAAGCCTCTCCTTACCTTCCCACACAGGTAAATGATGTTGGTGTCTGGGTCGTAGAAGGGCAGCAGGACCCCGTTGCTGGTGTCCATCTCGTGAAGGGCTATTGGCTCCTCCATGTTTTTCTGGAAATAAAAACACCAGGGATGTTAATAAAGACTGGAAAAGCTTCTGTTCATAGAGGGAGGGTTTAAATTATTAACACTTCGTAGCCACTGAGCTCCCGGTGGTGTCTGCACCACCCAGAGGGATCCGTGTGTTACAACAAACGCTGGGAATGTTCACGAGCTGATTCATTCCCCAAGGGCATTTTAATCACTAAATGAAATAAAAACAGGAGCCAGGAAAATTCACCAAGTCAAGGGAAATATGTGACACAGTGAGTTAGTGACAGTGGGATGGGATGTGTGGTGGATGATGACCCTGGAGACACTCAAAAGCCACCTGGCCACAATCCAGGTGGTCCCTTCCACCCTGAACCCTCCTGGGATTGTTGCTGTCCTGCTCTGCTCAACACTGAGAGAGAGGTGACCTTCCCACAGCCCCTCTGCTCCCTGTGTGTCTTCCCAACCTGCAGCTCCCAGCTGATCGCTGCTCCTGCTCAGTTCCTTCACTGAGTGACCACACAGCCAAAATTATGGAAGCAGGAGCAGGCAGCAGATGGAGAGGGAATAACCTCAGGTGGATAAATGATGAATTTAGGAAGGAATTCTTCACTGTGAGGGTGGGGAGGCCCTGGCAAAGGGTGTCCAGAGAAGCTGTGGCTGCCCCTGGATCCCTGGAAGTGTCCAAAGGCCAGGTTGGACGGGGCTTGGAGCACCCTGGGATAGTGGAAGGTGTCCCTGCTCATGTCAGGGGGTTGGAACGAGATGGGCTTTAATGTCCCATCCAACCCCACCCATTCCATGATTCCACAGCTGCAGGGCTGGGTTTAGGGTTAGGGTTAGGCTGGATGTGAGGGGCACAGGGATGCAGTTTGGGATCGTACCGGGTTCCACAGGGCCAGCTGCCGCTCGCTCATGCGGCTGAAGCCGGTGGTGAAGATGTTCCCATCTGCCAGGAAAATGGCTCGCATGGGCCGCGCTCCCTCGTGGGTTTTCTCTTTCTCCTGGAAGAGAGGAGCAGGTCAGGATTAGCAGTGAACAGAAAAACCCTTGGAGTGGTGGCTCCTCTCTGGACACGCTGCTCCTCCATGCTGGGGGAAATCCAAGGAGCAACATCCAACTCTCCTTCACTGCTGCTTCAGGGAAGAAGCCAATCACTGAACTACAAGAGAAGGGGACATTCCTGGCTTGCTCCAGCTTTGCCAACCGGCCTCCTGCAAGGCTGAAGGAAAACCTCTTTGCAAGCTACAACTTTGCATGCACAACTCTGGAACTGTAATTATACAAAAGGATTAGATGTGGAATTACACTCCTGCAGGTTTAAAACTGAGCCCTAAAATCCCGGTTCAAACGCTAATCCCAATAAACCCAGACAAATCCTCCAACCCCTACCATTCCTCTTGTAATTTTTGAAGAGCACGACTGAACGTGGTGGTGCATAAACTGAGCAAGAAGGTTCTTTCTTCCATATTTTCTTGCTCATTCCCTGCTGGAGTGAATCCACGTTTCTTTAATAATTAAGCAAACTTACAGCGACAATTTCTTGTTTCCTGGGGTCGATAACTCGGACTTTTTTGTCTTTGGAAGCTGTGCAGATGAGGCTGCCGTTGCGATTCCAGCTGACGTTGTAGATCATGTCCACATGCATGTCATCCAGGTTGATGAGGGCTTCTCCTGTTCCCACATTCCAGATGATGATGGCGTTATCACAGCCTAAAATGGGAAATAACAGCTCAAGTCACAGCACTGGGGTACACAGGGGAAAAGCCAGAGGTGGGGAACAAGGGATAAACCTCCTGCAGCTCCAAAGGTTTTTTGGGGAAACCAAAACCCAAACTGGGAGCTCAGGAGGGATTTTTCTCAATGGAAAACACCCAGCTCATCCAACAATCCCGCTGAAAGGACTCGCTTCTTTCCTTGGGATCCAACCCATGGAAGCCTCAGACTATGCCAATGGATAATGAATTATCCAATTCATTTCCATAATGATGCAACTGATTTTCAGTGGTCAAAAAAATCTCAATACATGGACTGTACCAGCCAAGGAGACGATTTGGAAAATGCTGACCCTGAAAGTTTGTGGGAGGAACAGCCGGACTCTGGGATACTTTGTAGGGATCAGGGGGAAAGGAGAAACACTTGGACCAGTTCTAAAAGTATATGGGAACAGGGATGTAGGGAATGCAGACGTAAATCGTTACTGCAGATCAAATAAAGTCTGGAACAACTCCCAAGCTCCAATTCCAGACATTTCCTTGGTGCTTATCCCTGTAAACTGAAGATACAAAAGGCTGAGATACAGAGGGGGCTGCGAGCCAGCTACTGCCTCGGGTCTTGTGATTCACAGGGATCTAAGGGATCTGAGCAGCTGGGAGAGGGAAGAAGGAAAAGGAAAAGCAGGAGTGGAAGGAAAGCAGGGAGAGGTGGCTGTTCCCCCGTCCCTGCGCTCCGTACCTGCGCTGAGCAGCACGTTCCGCGCCGTCGGATGCCAGGCCACGATGCCGACTCTCTTGGAATGGCCTTCTAGCACTACCACGGGCTCTGTCAGGGACAGGGTGAGCCCGTTCTCAGGGATCTGCCACACCTGCAAGGGAAAGGAAAGCTGCTCAGCCAAGGGCGGCCCATCCGAAGGGCGCGTGGCTCGGCTGCTTCGCGCATCCCGCAGCCGCCGGAGCCGTCGCTGCTCCGTGTAAACAGGAAGGGAATTGGGGAGGGATTCGTTCCCAGCTGCCAATAAACCCTTGGCTGATCCATGTGGAATATCCTTCCTCACTCATGTGCCAGGACAAACCCACAGCTCCTGATGCTGCAATCCCTTTATTCCCGTGTCCACGGACACGCTCCGTTCCCATCCTGCTGAGGAGTTGGGAAAATCTCCCCTGCAGCTCCAATTCCATGGGAACAAGCTGCTGTCTTTCCAAACCATGCTTGTCCCTCAGAAGGACAATGCTGCAGCTCTACCACTGCCTACTTTTTATTTCTCTAGGAACACCAGCAATTTGTTTTCCTGTTAGATCTGGCTCCTTTCAGATCCCATTTAATCAGGGAAGAGCAGTTTGGTCCTGGAAGAAGCCAGAGCAGCCCAACTCAGGACTGCCTGTTCACTTCTTGCCTGGTTCCACAACCCTTCTGTTGTAAGATTCCTCAGGGAAGGGCAACCAGGAGGAGGAACAGCCCCCCAAGGATGCCAGAGCACTGGAATTCCAGCAGGAGGGAGGTGGCTTTTCCAGCCAGCAACGACCAGGGATGGGACAGACAAACCCATCACCCCAAAGCCCCAGGGCAGGATCAGCCCCACCAAAACTATTCCTGCAATTCAGCACTGGACAATCATCTTGGAATTGAGTTTGACCTACATAGAGTGAACTAAAAAATTACATGGAATTACAGGGAGAGCCCCTCGGGGAGCAGTTGGAGCTGCTGTAGGTAGATGGCAGCATTAGAGCACATTCACTTTGCTTCCCATTGTTTGATTTTCCTGGAGTTGGGAGAACGGGGCTTGCCAGACCCTGCCCACGACGCCCAACAGGCTGTGGGATGTGAGGGAGTGGATTTGGGAAGCGAGGCAGACAGAGATGCGTGATGGACACGTGGATTTCTGCGCTAATCCCAGTTTTTCCCTTCTCACAGGGATGGCTGGTGCTGGAAAAAACCCAGCGAGATGCAGAGATTCTCAGTGGGTACCAGCTCACCTCCAAATAACCCAAAAATTATTTAGCTTTTCATGGACACAGCTCCCAGTGCCATCCTTCTCAGCATGCCGGGAGAAATGAGCACAATGGGAACACCTCCCCAGGAGAGGATTTCTCTGCAAGGGATGAAAATGGTCCCGGCCCTGAGGCTGCCAGAGCTCCAGGAGCCTTTGGACACTGCTCCCAGGGATGCACAGGGTGGCATTGTTGGGGTGTCTGTGCAGGGCCAGGAGCTGGGCTGCAGGATCCTTGTGAGCCCCTCCCAGCTCAGGATATTCCATGATTCTGTGGAAATCCCTCTCTCCCTTCCCACCCGATGGAACAGCGCTGGTGACACAATGACATCAACTGAGGCTTTTACCACTCCAATTTTAAAATGGGATTGCAAACAGGAGCTGCTCAGCCTGGAAAACCAGGATCTCATCCTGCTCACTTCCCATTCCCCCCCAGCTCCACCAGTGACTGGATCCAACCCCTTGCAGGTTCTGCTGAAACCCAACACGCCTGAGAACCTCAACAAATCCCTTCCCCCACCCCTGACACTGAAAACTGGGTTCCAAAGGTGTCAGGTTTGGAGAAACAGCTTTTCTCCTGCCACTTAGGGAGTAACAACCTGACAGCAACAGTTTGGAACATGTCTGTGATGGGAATTCCGTGTCAGTCTGGTGCTGCTCCTAATGCCAAAACTGCGGGGGGTCTCTCCAATGAGCCACTGGGCTTTGGTGGGTTTTGTGTTTCTCATCATCTGCCCTCCTGCATCTCTAGGGTTGGATGGGATATTGGGAAGGAATCGTTCCCTGGGAGGGTGCTGAGGCCCTGGCACAGGGTGTCCAGAGAAGCTGTGGCTGCCCCTGGATCCCTGGAAGTGTCCCCAAAGCCAGGCTGGACAGGGCTTGGAGCAGCCTGGGATAGTGGGAGGTGTCCCTGCCCATGGCAGAGACTGGAATGGGATGGGCTTTAAGGTCCCATCCAACCCAAACCATTCCATGATTCTAAGATCAGTCATTTTTTCCCCCTGAGAGGCACAGTGGGATACAGGGACCTGGCCTCAGTCCCTCAGCCTCACTCTCATTGTGGGAAAAGCCTTGCAAACTGAGTTTATTCACCAAAATGACCCAGGAGCAGCAGAAGCTTCTGAGCCCATGACCTGCAGATGAGCCAGGCAGGGACAGCGGGGTCAGAGCAGCTCCAGCCAACATTCCTCCCTGCCAGGGGCAGCCACAGCAAATGGATGGGCGCCCTGGGCCCCCCAGTTCTGTTCTGCACCATCTCAGCCAGGAAGGATCCTGAGATCCCTCTGAGCAAGTGCAAAGGAGCCAGAAAACTCCAGAACCAAATTTAAACATGAGCCAGCGAGTGCAGGGGGTGGGAGAGGGAAAAGAGACAAAATCCCAGTGAAAAAGGGTTTTTTTTAAAGCCTCTAGAGGACAGATGGAATTTTCTGTCAGGTAGCTGGGAGCAGCTGCAGGGCAGTGTAATCCTGGGCAGATTACAGACTACTGACCCAATAATCCTGCCTGCTATTCCCAAAAATAATAAAGAAACCAATGTGAAAGGTCAGGGCATGGTCCCAACTGGCCCAGCCCCTCGTTCCTGCACAGGGTGGGAGTCTGGCCTCAGCCTGGGATCAAATCAGGTTCACAGGGAAATTACAGAATTTTAGATGCAGGACTTACCCTGCCGAGGGTGAGGACTCGGGAGGACTCCAAGGAAACCTTAAAACGCTCCAAGGAAACCTTAAAATGCCTGGGCATTAGGAAATGTTTGTCAGCTCTTCCTCCCGTGGGTGTCTGGGGGTTTTTTGGGGGGTTTGATGTTATCAAGGCTGTTTGTTTGTGCAGGAGGAAGTGGAGCCGTGGCACAGCTGAGGGAGAGGTTTGGGGCTGCAGGAAGGGCAGGAGAGGAAGGTTTTGCACAAACAGCACGTGAGAAAGAAAACAAAGCAAACTTTTCTTTCATCCCCTTTAAAAAGAAGCAAAAACGGTCTCCTCTGGCTCTGCACGAGCTGAAAAGAAGATTAAATCCATTCTAGAAAGAACACTAGCTCCTACATCATATATATTCTTTTTTATCACCTTAAGTAAGGAAACAAATGAGTTTGAGGCCTGGATTTATCCATGGCCCTGCTCCCATATCCCTGCAGGAAGAGGGTCTTGGTGCATCATTTTTACAGGGTCAGACCTTCTCCTCATTCTCCCTTTCCTGGTTGGTGGCCCAGGTTGCTGCAAAGGCTCTCTTTGATTTTTAAAGAAATCTGCTCCATCCCATGAGCTCTGCTCTGGCCTTTCCACACAAATTCCTTAAAATCCACCTTCTGATGAAGGAAATTTTCCATACCTGAGGAAGGGCCTCGATACCATCTACAAACCTTTATCCACTAAAACATTTTCCAGCTGAATGGAAAGCCTGCAGTACATCAGAGCCATCCAGCACAAGGTCAAGCAGGAATATTTAAGTCATTCCTTATTTGCTGGCACAAGGAAACAATTCTTCCACGGGAAGAGGCCACAGAAGGCATCTGCAAGGAAGCCTTTGGAGAGGAATGTCAGGTCTCCTCCTCTTTCCCATCCTCTCTCCAATGCCATGTCCGATATTCCCAACACTGAACCTGTCCAAGGTTTATGTGCAGGTGTTGTAAAAATCTGGGAATTTCTTTAGAGGAGATTTCTGGCTTTGGAAAGGGCTGAGTGAAGCTTCCCTGTGCCACACGGGGGCTGCAGAGTTATGGCTGCAGGGAATCAGGCCTTTCCACCTGGAGACAGTGGTTTGCACCTCAAATCCATGCTCTCTCCCTCAATACCATCCCAAATCCACGCTCT
>NW_024581439.1:0-24636 GCF_017639235.1 Corvus kubaryi
GTTGCGAGGGTCAAACTTCCCGTGTCCCCTCAGGGGACAGCATGGGCTTCCCTCACGCCCGCCCTGCCCGTGCCCTGTGCCCGGGACAGGGCCAGTCCCGCTACCCGGGGCCCCTGGTGGAGGGACCTGGCTGAGCTGAACCGGGCGCTAAAGTGTCCCCAAAATGCTCCCGCAGGTGGAAGTGGACGAGAACGGCAGGATTGTGGATGCCCGCTTCAAAACCTTCGGCTGCGGCTCGGCCATCGCCTCCAGCTCGCTGGCCACGGAGTGGGTCAAAGGGAAAACGGTGAGGGAGCTCCGGGAAAGCTTCACAGCTTCCCACGCACCTGCGTTCTCTGTTGGGATCGTGTAGGAAGTGCTCTCCAGGGAATCCCTGCACTGCTTCGTGCTGTAGAAGTGACTGCCAGCAGTGTCAGGGCTTCAGTTGTAGGGCAATAATTGTTTTTTTACAACCATCAGAGAATCCAATTAAGGTTGGAAAAGCCCTCTAAGAACATCAAGTCCAACCGTTCCCCCCGCAGTGCCGGGTCTGCCACTAACCATGTCCCCAGGTGCCACATCCACATTGTTTTTGGACAATTCCAGGGACAATTCCACCACGGAGCTATTTGGTGTCTTATGCAATGAGCATAACGAGGCTGAGGGCAGAAATTTTAATTATAGAGAGCCTTTAGATCATTTAGATTGGTTTTTCTGCCAGCAGTAAATGCCCCTCAGTGTTGTGATAGAGGATCAGCAGGCTTGGAGCAGCCCAGGATGGGGACAGTCTGTGACACTGATACGTCAGTCAGACATTCCTTAATTCCCACATCTCTCAGTGCCCTGGGCAGCTGGGATCATCTCCCCTGTGGCTTCTGCTGGCTCTGGAGCATTAAACCTTCTTAGCAAACACAAACAACAGGGCCCATGACCACCTCTGCCTGTGTTTCAGGTTGACGAAGCGCTGAAAATCAAGAACACAGATATTGCCAAGGAACTCTGCCTTCCCCCTGTCAAACTGCACTGCTCCAGTAAGTAAAAACCCTGCATCTCAGGTACTCTAGGAACAGCACAGATGCTTCTGTATGCTGTTTTCCAAACAGTTTCTTGTTCAGATTTCAGGGGTAATTCCAGAGTTTTCAGATCTCTTCAATATTTTGGAGCCCGTGGCTCAGCAGGCTGAAAACAAATGCTCAGATTCTGAATGTATTGTTATCTGAAATTGTATTACATGAATTCAGCATTATAGGAATTCAGTATTTTAGGAATTCCGTTCAGCTTCTACTCCTAAGATCAATCTGTGCTTTCTTGTCTTGTTTGCTCACTGCTGCCTGCTTTTCTTTCTACCTCATCTTACATCCTAAAAGCCCTTGAATTGTCCTTAAAATCCTTTTTATTTTTCCCTTTGCAGTGCTGGCTGAAGACGCCATCAAGGCTGCCTTGGCTGATTACAAACTGAAGCAGGATTCGAGCAAAGAATCCGACAAAAAAGCCGACAATGCCTGAACTGCTTGCACAGCTTCCCCTCCTCCCTCCTCCTCCTCCTCACTCTGCAGTGCGATTCCCGAGCTGTAGTAGGACCCTGTGCACTACTCAAGCTGTAAGATACGCACAAGTTACGCACAACGTGTCCCTGTGGTGTCCAGCCACTCCGTAGTGCTCACAACGGCCAGGATGGGCTCCTGTCCCCTTGGGAATGCTGTGGGAAGACTCTGCTCCAGAGACACAACCCCGCTGTCTGGTACTGGAAGGGCTGCACTTTTTTTGGGGTTTTTTTTTTTGGGAAGATGTCTAGTTTTGCCTAATACTTTATGGAATTTAGTGGGAAGTGTTGCCTTGGTGTGGATGTGTGTGTGGGAGCTGTGGGGCCGCCCTTGGCTCCTGCGGGGTTGATTTCGCAATCCGGGGGCAAATTCCCGCTCTCGGAATTCTTTGCAGGTGCCAAAGGGAAAAGTGGCCAGGAAACACTGGTGGTTTCTGCTCCCATCCTGTCACCACTTAGTTTTTGAAGCTCCTGTTTGAGGCACAGCCTGAATTTTGGGGTGTTTTCCCTAAGAATTCCACTTCACACTCACCAGGTGCTCTGTTACAGCTGTAAATCCTGGGCTAGAGGAGGGTATCCCTGCCCAAGGAAGGGGTTTGCAACTGGATGAGCTTTAAGGTCCCTTCCAACCCAAACCACTCCAGGATTCTCTAAAATGCACCCTCAGACTGGAACCCCGGTGGGGGATAGCAGAGCTGGAATGCTCTGAAGGGGAGCTCCCACAGTTCCTCTTTTGCGGGGAAATATTTCCAAACCAAGCAGACAACACATGGGAAAACTTCACCTTTTTACCTTCCAACCCCCCCCACAAGACACCTCACTTCCCATTTTTCATACTGAGGGCATTGTTAAACACTTAAAACCACATTTAAAAAAATAATTGTCTCATTCTGCTGCATCTGGGCACAGTATTTGTAATTTTTAACGCAGAGGTCCCACGTTGCTGCTGAGTTTGTCACTCACAAGGTCCCTCTTGTGGTTCCTCAGCTCCTGGCACCCTCCAGCAGTGAGGAACGTGCGCCTCTCTCTCATGGAACAATCCTGCTATTTCCCAGTTTAAAAAAAAAAAAGTCAGGGAAACTTCACACACCCACATCTGCTTCGGGGCAGAATCAGCTCTTTGTGGTGGCACGTTCTTCCAAAGGGAAGCTTGTCCTGAGGCAGGGATGTGATGGGATAAAACACAGGGATACAGGAGGTTGCAAGGATACAGGGATGTGCTGCTTTTGAGGCAGAACAGCCTCTCCCACCTTCCAGGTTTCCCTGCTGTTCCCACTGGAGCAGCTGCACCCCAGTGCCGTGGCTGAGTCGCCCACAGCCCCCCCTTTGCCCCCCCCCGCCCACAGCTGTGGGTACAAGATAAAGGTTTCCTGGAAGTGGCATGTGATGTGCTGATCTGAGGATTGATAACACCCTCCCCAGGGCTCCCCTGCCCCTGGAGCCCAATCCAGCAGTGCCCCTGGAGGAGCACAGGGACACGGGGACTGTCCCCTGGCCACCCCACGGCTGCAGAGACACACGGGAGAGGAGCTGTGCAGAGGAAGTGTTTATTTCTAGCTGAAGGGGTTTAGGAAATGAGGCAAAAATCCAGCTGGGCTCTGGGGTGAAAGAAGGAAAGGAGAGTCCTTGTCCCTAAATCCTCATCCCTCCTCCCCTCGGCTGGCCATGGGCAAAGCTGCCCCATGTCCTACACACCTCCAGTCCTGGTCCCATCCCTCTTCCCAGAGGGACACAGCTCCCAGCCAGGCACCGGGCAGGGACCAGGCTGCTGCTGATTATTAAAATCACGTTTGGGAGGAAGCTGGTGGCACACTGGGGGCAGGGCTGGAGCTGGGGGGATGCACTACCCCAGTGCTTGGGGTGGGAGAAGCCCCTTGGGCAGCAGGAGTGGCGCTGACAGCATTCCAGCACTGGGGAAAACCACCAGCTGGCAAATCCCCCCCATGAGCATCCCATCAGCACGAGGTCAGGGGAGGGAATGGGATCTTCAGCGGGGCTCCCTTGAGCCACCACGTACGTACAGAGCCTCATCCACCATGTCCATCGTGTGTCCCGAGCCAGCAGCTCCTCAGGCTTGCCCAGGACCGTGTCCCTGCCTCAGATTCCAGAGGGGGCCTGGGAGCCATCCTGGGATGCATCAGGGGTCTCCTTGCCTCCTGCGCTCGCCTCTTCCTCCGCACCGGGATTTTGGGCAGGGGGCTTGGGTTGCTCATCCCCCACCTTCTTCCTTCCTTCCTTCTCTTCCTCCTCCTCCTCCTCCTCCTGAGGGGAATTGTGCTCACCCCGGGCCCCATTGGCCAGCGGTGCCTTGGGGGGGGATTTGAGGTTCTGGGCAGCAGCCAGGATGTCCGCCTGGAGCTGCCGGCTGCCATCCAGCGGCTCCTCCGCGCCGGCCTCGGGCGCTTTCTCGGGCACCTCGCTGAACGCCCGTGCTCCCCCCGACTTGTCCCGCTCATCCACGTATTTTTTCTTGGGAAAGGAGGAGGGATAGTAGGCGGAGGCCTTGTGCTTCTGCCGGACGATGACGGCGGCGCAGATGATGAAGAGGAGGACGAAGGACAGTGAGCCCACCACCACCACCAGCAGCAGGTACTCCTTGAAGAAGTCCACCAGCCCGTCCAGCATACCCGGCGCCGAGCTGTTGGTCACCGTGGTCCCCGGCGCGTCCCCCACCGTGGGGCTGATCCGGGGGGTCACGGGCTGGGCGGGCAGCGTGGCCGACGCCTCATCCCCGTCCCCGCTGCCCGCGGGCTCCGGCAGCACCGGGCGGTGCCGCGGGGCTGCCGCCTGTGCCGGGGCCGCCGCCAGCAGCACCAAGAGCAGCAACCACGCACCCATGGCCGAGCCCGTTCCCGGGATTCGTGCAGGGGACCTGTGGGATGCAGGGGGGAGGGGGACACGTTAAGAGCGACAGAGCGAGCCCCCCAAGCCCTTCCCCAGGCCAGCCCCCACCCGCCTGAGTTTCCTTATGGAAGTAGAAAGGCAGCTCTGGTTTTCTTGCCCCGACAGAGCGAGGGGCTCCGTTTATTTTCCAAGGGCGCAGCTGGAAGCCAGCTGGGTGGGATTGCTCAAGTCCAGGGGACCGGGGCTGCTGCCAGCACCCGGCTCCAGACAACGGTCATTTGGCTGATTAGAGAATTCCTGAAAAATGGAGGTTTGCAGTGGAAACTTTGACACAGGGAATGCTACAAAGGGGCCGGGCCTGGTGCAAGAGGCATTTCCCAACCGCCCGTCCCAGACCGTTAATTCCCAGCTGGAGCACGGCTAAAAATAGGTTGGGGCAGGATTTCACCCCAGTGCCACCATGGTGGTTGAGTGAAGCTGGGAAGGGGTGCAGAATAAAGGGGCAGCCCCAGAGCTGGGGTGCAGGGAATGGGGGTCCCAGGGGTCCTTGGCTGCCTGAGTGTCCCTGGTGAAGGGGGAAAGGTCGGCTCCGTCCCCGTGCCGTGCTCCTTGCCTGGATGGGCCGGATCTGCCCCGTTCCACAGCCCACAGTGTGCTGTAGGATATGGGACACGCGCTTCCCACCCCGGAGCGATGACCGGGGTGAACCCCTGGGCAGACTCTGCACCCCACGGGATTTGGGAGCGGGACGTGACCGTCCCCACCACATCGCGAGACATTCCCGAGGGACATCAACGCGTGCCACGCCACGTAACGCCATCGAGCCGTTCCCAGGGCTCTTCCCCTCCACACAGCTCCGTGGGGAGGTCTCAGGAAACAGCTCCCCAGGTCCATCAGCAGGGACCCCCCCCATGACAATTCCCCAACCTCAGGCTCCCCAAATCCCAACCCACATCCCATTTTCCCCCCGAACAAACCCAAGCCAGCAGCTCTGCAGACCGGGAGGGACTCCAGCAGCAGGATTTGGCTTCCAGGCTCTTTCCCGGCTGCACAATCTGGTTTCCATTAATCCAGAGCAAACAAACGGCAGCAGAGGTGGGAGGTGGCCCTGGACCCCCGACCCTTCCGGGCACTGCTGCGGCTGTGGGGTCACAGCACTGACCAGCACTGGGAGAATGAAGGGCTTGGGGGGCTGGGATGAGCCCCTTCATCCTCCCCTTCACCACAGACAGGGGCCCCTCGGTGCAAAAGGGGTCCCGGGATGGGGACGGCATCAATTCCTCGGCAGCCATCGGAGCTGAGGAGCAGCTGCGGCCATGGAGGGGCTGAGCAAAGCCCAAAGCAGTGCCAAGAGCAGGGCCCAGCACCGTGGGCATTACCAGCCCTCCACCCCCATCCCAACCCCATTCCAGCCCCATCCTCGCCCATCCCCGAACCCACAGCTCGTCCCCAGCTCCGCTTCCCTCTGCTTCCCAACTGCTCCAGAAATTCACGATTTCGGTGTTGTCCAGACGCGGCACGCTCCGATTCCTGCCTGGGAATGCAGCCATGTGGCCGACTCCATCCCGTGTCCCTCCGTGGGGACATTGCCCAGCCCTCAGCGCAGCACCCCCGGCTGTGGGACAGCCTGTGCCCTGCTCCAGAGCCACCCCAAGATCGGGGAGCAGCCTGGCACACCCAGTGGGATCCTCACCTTGCCCGCAGCCGGCGGGAGGGAGCCGGGAAGACGGGATCTGTCCCACACACCTCGAGCCCCTTTCTGCTGCCTGCTGGGATGGAGCCTCCTCCTTCTCCCTCTTCTCCTCCTCCTTCTCCTCCTCCTCCTGCGTCGCAGCCCGGGACCAGCTTGTTCTCATTAGGGCCGGGATGGGGAGGGGGTGTGGGAGGCCAGGGAAGGGCAGGCAGCCCTCAGCCCCCTCCCAGATGAACTCCAGCTGGGGCTGGGGGTGTTTCCTGGTTTATCCCGTCAGCAAAGGAGCCCTGATGCCCCCCATCATCAACCCCGGAAGGGGCCACATTTTGGGGTGCAAGTGGGGGTGGGGTCACACAGGGTGTTGTTGCAAAGATGTTTTTATCCACGAACGTGGGGGTAAAGCCCCATCCGAGGGTCCAAGGGGGGCAGTGAGGGATGTGAGCTCAGTGCCCTGGCATTATTGAGGCAGTGGGGCAAACGTGGCTTGGGACCACCCCCCCCCTAATTTCAGGAGAACATTTCCTAAACATCCCAGCCTGGAAATGCTCTGGCCTGGGCACCTCTGCCTTGGGCTCCAGGCTCCAGGCAGGGATCCCCCTGGTTCCCCAGACAAACACAGCAGCTGCTCAGATCCTCGGGTCCTGGTCTCCAGTTTGGGGATCTGGGGGCATTGCTTGGCCCCCCCCAAGCTCTGTCTCCCCCCGCCCTGGTCCCCTCGGCCTGGCCTGAGGTTGCTCAAGAGGCTGCAGCCGCTGTGTGACCTCATCCTGTTGCTATTTTCCTCTGCTCCTCCCTGGGGACCTGCCAGACCCCCCAAAAAGCCATGGCCAGCGCCGGGGGACCGTGACCCCTGCGGGGTGGGGGGCGAGGGATTCTGTCCCCCCGACGGAGGGGAGCTGGCGCCGCTGGGGTTTCTCCGGCGTCACCGCCGGCGTCGCGGCTCCCCGAAATAAAGGCCCCGTCCGTCTGGCTGCCCCGGCGGCTCGCAGCAGCTGCTGGGGCGGCTTTTCCCGGCCTTAAGTGCTCAGTGATGAAATCCTAGAGGGGAAGGGGGAAAGGCGAGGGGAGGCCGGGGGTGAGGGCTGCCTGGAGGAGTTCCAGCAGCATCCGGCCCTGCTCCTGCAGCCCAGGTGGGGATGGGACTGAGATTCCCCCCCTACACCCAGCGATGCCGGAGTTGAGCTCAATCTCCTTGTCCAGGGTCCCCTTTCCACCCTGCCCAGGGTCTGCATCCCACATCATCCAGAGTCCCCATCGCTGCTCATCCCACCCTAGCCAGGATCCTCATCCTGCTTTGCCCAGAGTCTCCATCCCTCCTGGTCCAGGATCTGCATCCCACCCTACCCACGGTTCCCACCCTTCATTGCTCAGAGTCCCCATCCCTCCCTGCCCAGGATTCCTATGTCCCTCGCCCAAGATCCCCATCCCTCCCTGCCCAGTGTCCCCACCCTCGCAGCCGGGATCCCCGTCCCAGTTCCCGGTGCCAGCTCCCACCGGCCATTACGATGCCGTTTTTGCCTGCGGCCGGGCTGTCCCGGCCCCTCGGAGCTGGGCAGGGCAGGGACCGCCCGGCCCCGCCGTGTAATTTGGGGCAGCAGGAACGCAGGGCTGCTCAGGGCTGGGCTGGGCAGCACAGCCCGCCCGGGGAACCGCCAATTTGAGGCATTTCAGCCCTGCTCTGCTTCTAATTTGCTTCCCTGGGCTGCGCTTTGCTGTGCCAGCAAAATACCCGGAGGGGACCCGTCCTGCAGAGCTGCACGAGGCGTGTGGAGCTCCATGTGCAACGTCGTGCATGGGATTGTGCCACCCATGGCTCCGTGTCACCCACCCACAGCCCGGTGCCACCCCACCGCACGCTGCCCTCCCGCTGCCGGGCGGGATCCCTGCGGACCCTGCTGTGACACCGCGCCGGCTTCCCGTGAATTCCCGCGCCGTGAGCTGGGCGATGGCAGCCCTACAGGACCTGTCGACTGCGCCAAATAGGGCAATTCCCGGCTCCTGGCTGCCGGCTCCCGCTCCGGCGGTGGAGGAAAGTTTATCCTCGCTGGGCTCCTGCTGGAGAGCGGCCGGCACAGGGCTGCGAGAGCAGGAGCAATCCCTGGGATCTGCACCCATCCAGTTCCTCGGGACACACCGGCCTCATCCTCACCGAGGGCAGAGGCCGGCTCAGCCGCTGCGGGGTGAAGCCAGAAGATGGGAGCATCCCTCTTCCCCCGTGACTGCTTTGGCTGGCAGGGCGCTGGCGTGGGGACACAGTGGGACAGAGCAGGTTGGCACGAGCAGGGAGCCCGTGGCCAGGGTGTGGGGACCGGCCATGGCCACTGGCTGTGGGTCCCCTGGCCCGGCTGACTCACCCATAAACATTTACATTCACAGCCGTAGCGGGGCCGTGCAGCTGCCAGGATCCAGATGGAAAATATCCCAAGCACAGCGTGAATGTAAACAGGCAGCAGGGCCGGGATGCAGGTGAATGACCACGTTGGCTATTCCCCCCAGACAGACACCCCACAGTGGCCCTCGAGGAGGCTGCAAGCTTGGGGATGAGGGGAAGGGGATATGGGCATGTGGGAATTGGGATGTGGGAATGGGAATGCTGAATCTGGCAGGGCAAGGGGTGGGGACAGAGAGATGGGGACTTTGAGCCTGGTCACAGCAGGGATGGGGATGTGGGGATGGGGAGCCTGGGTGGAGCAAGAATGGAAAAATGGGGACACCAAGCCTGACAGGACAGGGCCAGTCCTGGGCCATTTCTGCTCCTCCAGGGAAGGGATCACTCGGTGGCCTGAGGGGTGACTGACACCTGCCTGAGCGGGTGAAATGGTGGGACCTTCGTTGGCCTCTCACGGATTTGTTCTCCCTTCCCTCCCAGCCCCAGCCAGGCAAGGACAGCCGGGGCCAGCGCTGCCGGACGATGCCGATACCCTGCGGCCACCGTTCGCCCCCGGGGCTGAGCATCTGACAGGCGGCAGCAGCAGCTCCGGAGGCGTCCCCGCCTCGCAGCGGCGACCGCAGGCAGGAACACGTTGTGCCACTCGTCCTGTCCCCGTCCCCCGGCGTTTCCGCCCCGTCCCCGCCGACCTTCCAGCTCCCACGAGGCCGAGCCCACGCGGGAAGGAGGTCTCGGGGGCTGCGGTCCCGTCCCCAAGGTCCCGGGGTCTGGTCCCTGCAGCGGGTTTCGTTTCTGCGCCCCCAGGGGGCTGAGGGGGAGGATGGAGAAGCGAAATTTTGGCAGCAGGATGTGGGCAGGCGGCGGGGCAGGGAGGGGGCTGCCAGGAAGAGACCACCATGTCCGGGTAACGCTTTAATGGGATGGGCCTGACCTGGCCGCGGGAGACAAGCTCCGTCACACTGGTCCAAGCTAAAACACCGGGGAACGCCCGCGGCTCCATCGGGAGCAGCGCTGCGGAATGCAGGAGCCATCCCTGGGGCTCAGGAGTGCTCCGGCAGGAAGCTGCTGAGAGTCAGGTTGTCTCCATCGGGCTCGGGGCTGCCGTCGGGCACCAGCAGCTTGTGCCGCCGGGCCGGGACAGGCCGGGGGCCGGCGGCCGCCTCGGCGTCGGGCAGGAGCGAGGAGATGCAAACCATCTCGGTGCGGCTCAGCTGGCGCTGCCCCGTCCGCGCCCGCCGCCACAGCAGTGCCCCCAGCACCCCCGTGCACACCAGGAAGGTGGCGGCCACCAGCCCCAGCAGCAGGATGGCCAGCAGGCACTTGCTCATCACCCCGCTGGGCTCCCAGGGCACCGTGGTGCCCGCCGGCGTCGTGTCCCAAGGGGCCGGGAGGGTCGGTGCAGGCGGAGCTCCGGATTTCTTGGGTTTCCTGTGGCCCGTGGTGGTGAGGACAAAGGCTGGGGGGGCTGTTGAGCGCAGCCCCGAGGAGGAGCTGCTGTTCAGGCCATCCGTGGCTGTCCCCTCCTCGATGGGTGACGTGAGCCAGCTGGGGGTGGTGGTGGCGATGCTCTTTTGGGGTGCTGACGGTGGGCCAGGCTCCGAGGCCGGCAGCAGATCGGGATCAGGGGAATCGGTCTCATCCATGGACTCAGCCGTGGTTGGCATGAGTGCCTTGGTGCTGGGTGCTGGTGGTGGGGCAGAGCTCAGGAGCAGGTCGGGATCAGGGGGATCTGTCTCATCCATGGGATCAGCTGTGGTGGGCACTAGAGGCACCCGGAGCAGGGCGGTGCTGGCGCTGGGCGCTGCTGGTGACACAGAGTCCTCCAGTAAGTTGGGAGAAGGGGAATCTGTCTCATCAGGCTCGGCCATGGTGGACACTGCAAGCACCTGGGGCAGGCTGGTGTTGGTGCTGGGCACTGGTGCTGCAGGGCTCAGGAGCAGCTCAGGCTCGGGGGAATCATCCATGGGATCGGCTGTGGTTGGCACCCAGAGCAGGCTGGCCTTGCTGCCGGGTGCTGGTGGTGGCACAGAGCCACCGTCGCTCTTGTCACTGCTGATCACCGTGGTGGCACTGGGCTCCTGCCCACTGTCATCCCTCTTCCCACGGGAGAGGGGCAGGGGCTTGGCTGTCCCCCAGACCCACTGCCCTCCCTGGGGCAGCCCCGGCAGCTCAGCCCCACACGCCTGCAGGGGGATCAGCAGCAGCAGCAGCACGGCCCGGCACAGCGCCATGGGACCTGCAGGGGACAGAAAGGGCGGGTGGCATCGGGGTCCTGCTCCCCATGGGAGGATGCTGAGTGTGGAACTGCCCCAATGTGGGATCGCACTCCAGCCAAGGATCCTTCTCCCCTCCTGGAGAGGGGCCCTCGGGTTTGGGGGGATGGAAGATGCGCCCAGCGACCTCCTCCTGCTACAGCCCCCACCTGCGGGAGATCGGTTCCGCTCCAGGGACAAGTTTTGATAAGGAAGTGGAACGTCTGGAAATGGGAAATCAGCCGCGATGGAGGTGGCTGCTGCGGGTCGGGGCAGTTGCGGGATGAGTCTCCATGTGGAAATGAAACCACAGGGATGTCACCCACGTTTGGACAGACCCCGCCCGGGTGCCCGTCCTCCCCCTCCACCCACTGGGCTGGCACAGGGTTCCAGGGCTGAGGCCACCATGAGCCTGCGCCTCCGTGCTGGAGCAGGAGAGGCAAATCCACCCCAAACTCACGCCAAACCACCCCATTCCATCTGTCCATCACCAATTCCCCCCGCCTCGGCAGCCGCGGTGGGCGGAAGCCACCGAGGTCCCTGCAGATCGGCACCCAACAGCATCCAGACACGGCTCAATGCTCCGAGCATCCCCAGGAGGCTCCCACATCCCCAAAGCACCCACCAGCCTCCCAAAAAACCCAGGGACCAGCACGGAGCGCGGCACCCTCAGGGACCCCGAGCACCCCCTTTGCACCCAGAGCATCCCCGGGGCCGAGCCCCGCTCCAGCCGCTCCCCACCAGGGCTCACCTGTGCTGATGGACGCGGCGGGATCCCGACTGCAGGATCCACCGGCGAGGGCCTGGCACGGGGGGCGAGGGCAGCCCTGGCACCGGCACCCGCGGGGCGTCGTGGGCCACCCTCCGCCTGCACCTCCCGCCGGGCGGGGAAGGGAGGGAGCGCGGAAGGGCGGCTGCGGTTTAGAGAGCCCGTGGGGGAAGGACGTCACGCCGACAGTGGGGCCACCGAGGGCTGGGGGCTGCGGGCACCCCCCGGGGAGGGTGGCAGGGGATGGGCTACACCCCAAAGAGGGGCCTCTTGCCCTGGTGGGAGCCCCCGGCTCGGCCCCACCGGCGGCCCCGCGGAGCTGCTGCGCGCCGGGGCTGGCGTCGCCCCGAAAGCAGAAGTGACGGCGAACCTGGTGCTGCCACCCCCGGGCACGGTGTGGGCATGGCCAGGGAGGGGGGAACGGTGCCCTGAGGTACCTCAGCACCGGGAAACGCCCCGGCATGCGGGCAGAAGGAGCAGGAGGGTGAGGCCCTGACTTGATGTTTTGCACAGCCCTTGTGCCGGGCTCCTTCTCTCTGCACCATCCCCAGGATGCTCGCAGGGGCTCCCGGGGGGCTGCTGGGTGTTGTCCTGGGTGTTGTCCCTGGCATTGGCACGACAGGAAACCCCTCGCCCCAACCGCAGGCTCCGGGCGGGAGGCGCAGCCGCAGCCGCAGGAAGGTGCTGCAAGAGGCACATCCGCAGGAACGGGCTCGGGGTGCCAACAACCCCCCGCCCCCGGAAACCCCAGCCCGTCCCTGCTCCGAAACACCTGGCCAGGGGGCTGGAAGAGGGAAGAAATGCGGCTCAGGTCTGTGGGATGAGCATCCCTGGGATGGATCCATGGTGCCCAGGGAGCGTTGCCTCTCTGGGAGCATCCCTGCCCGGCTTTGGCGTGGTGCCCGGGTCGGGATGGTTGTGCAACAGCCCCTGAAACGCCGCAGCCCTGAGAAAGCTCAAACCTGGGTGGAGTAAGTGATGCTGTTTCCAGCCCAGGCTCTGTGTCATTCCAGACTTCCCGCTCCCTGGAAGCAAGTTTCACCTGGGAAGAGCAGGAGCCCCTCCAGCTCCAGGGCAGTTCCCAAGCAGCGCTGTTCCTTCCTGGGAACACATCACCCCCACCCACCCCGAGACCCCCCAGCCCGTCTGTGCCATCACATCCCACATCCAGCCAAACTCTTGGGTTCATCACTGGGAATCACCAGGAGGATTCCATGTGCGACCCCAGGGATGGGCCCTGGCTCTCCTGGGACAGGAGCAGAGAGTCCCCCCAAGGACCCCCTCAGCCACAACCCCTCCACTGAAGTGTCCAGCATTCAAGATCCCGGTTATCAATCACACCTGGAATGCCGAGGGCGGGCGCAGGACGCCGAGAGCCAAAGGAAAAGCCAAGCAGAGGCAGATTATAATCAATGACTTTTATCTTTTGAAAATGGAAGCAAATATTTGGACAGATACTCTGGCCGCTCTATAAGAGCGTGTCTTTCCGGACTGGGCTGGTTCTCTCCCGGGATATCACGGCTACAAAAAGCTTCAGGCACTGACTCCGGTTGAGCCTGGCGAGGCATCAGTTCATTTAAATAAAATACAGGCTAGGAACTAAAATCTCCCACAACCCCACCCCCGGGCATCTCAATCCAGCGGCTCCCAAAAACTGATTTCCCTCCAATGTTAGGAACAAACCCGAGGTCCCCAAGCACACAACCCTGAAGTCACACGTACAAATCAACACAGAAATCACCACTGTGGGGAGAACGACCTTCGGGTTTTTGGGTTCCAAAAGAAAAAAAAAAAAAATCCATAAAAATACACATCTCAGGCATTTACTGCAATACAGAAACATCACCAAACAGCCAAAGAACCCGGAGCGGCCGGATTGTGGATCCACGGGCACAGGGCAGGGGATGCCACTTGTCCCTAAAACACAGAAATCCCACTTTTCTGAAGCTTTCCTGCTCTGCAATCCCACCACATCCTCTGTCTCCTCCATCCCGTCCTCATGCCTCTCCAGCTACGTCCCCCGGCCGATTCCGCCTCCACGCACACATCCCTCCACAACAGGGAATCCTTAACCTGGAAGTTCTGAACATGCAAACACTGGGAAAAATGGAAAATCGTAGAATTCCTAGCTAAACTAATGGAAAATAAAAAAATCAATCACTTCAGCCTGGACAAAGGGACTCGTGTCCGCCGGGATGCTCCAGGTGGGGGACGCTCCGCACACAAGGAGCTGCCACAGGGACAGAGTCCAGCTGGGATAGGGATCAGGAGCTCTCTGATGGTCTTTGCCCACCTATGGATTCAGGATGGGTTGTCAGCACTCCCTGGTGCTGCAGGGATGGGCTGTGCAGGGATGGGCAGCACCGGTCCCGCTTGGCACAGCTTTCCAGGGTGTCCTGGATCCCATTCCCAGCACAAGGACACAGCTGGGAGCAGGGAGCCAGCCTGCCCCATAGCCCTGACAGCTCCTTCGCAGGGGAGACCCCACCTGAGCAGAGCTTTGCTGAGCTGAGCTTCCATGGAATTCCAGGAGGAGCTCGCTCGCCAGCCCGGAGCACTCACAGGGTCTTTCCCTGGAGGATCCCAGAGAAACCAGTTCTCCAAACTGGGATCAAATCCACCCTCCCAGTCCCTTCTGCTCCGAAGGACTGGGAGTGCAGGAGGCAGGGTTGGGGTTGGGGGTTGCTCATCTGATCTGGGAACAAATCCTTTCCTGCAAAGCTTTCCAGCATGGCAGGGTGGGAGGCAGGAATGGGAATGATGGACAGGAGAAAACAAATGATAAAAAAAATAACAACGCAGGCGTTTTGTTTGTGGAGAATCATCATGGAAAAATCACCTTCCTGCTGCTCGTGCTGCCTTGGAAAATTCCTATCATCAGCACTGGTGTGAGGGGCTGACTCGGATTCCAAAAGCTCCTTAAAATCCATGAGCTGAGGGGGGCAGGAACAAGGATTTACAGCAACTGCTGGCATCCCACAGCTCACCTGGAACTCCATGCTCCATGGATAAAAACATTCCTGCATGGAAGTCAGTTCTGCCTCGAAATGGAAATAAAAATCAGCAAGTAAAACATGTGAGTTTGGTCACGGAATCAAACCTTGGGATTGTATGAAAATGGGAACGTGGTGCTGGCTTCAAACTTCAGTAGGAAATAAATCCCCTCGTTCAGAATGATAAATTTGTATTTTTCTGGGGCTGGGGACACGTTGTGGAGCAGGAAAGGCAGCTCATCCCATCTCCAAGGGGTCTCCACAGGGAAGGGAAGGGAATGGAAGGGAACCCACCTGACTGTTCCAAATGGAGGGTTTATACAAAATAGCTTCAGCTTTGTTCTCTGCACAGTGTAAACACCCCCCACACCCCCTGTCCCTTGGAATGGAAACACAAATACTGCAAAAGTGGCAAATAAGAAAAATAAAAGCGATTTTTTTTTCTATTTTTTGGCAACTTCAAAAAAAAAAAAAAGAAAAAGTGGTTAAGAACAATGTGGTGTTGGTCCCTAAATCTAGAAAAAAGATATTTGGGCATGACATTGGAAGTCAAGAATGGATTCGTTTTTCAAGGATTCATAATAACATCTGGAAAAAAAACAAACCAAAAAAACCCCTGTAAAAGTAGCACTTCTTGTTTTTGACACAGTCACAGAAATTCATTGGAACATCAGGAAACGAAAAAAATCTTTCACTAAAAAGCTTGGCTTGAAATCATCGGCTCTCGTTGACGTGGATTTAGGAGAACAGGAAAGCTCGTACTGGAATGCTGCAGGCTGCTGCTGGCTGAACTGGGAGCTGGGATGTGCCTGGGCTGGCGGCCCCGTCAGTCCGCGATCTTGGCCATCTGCTGCTCCAGCTTGGAGATGCGCTCGTCCTGGTTGGAGATCGTGTCCTTGATGGATTTCAGCTCCTTCAAAATCTCGTCCAATTTGGCGTCGTTTTGCTGGAAGACAAAACAGGAGTGAGGAGAGCTCTGGGGTTTTCCAAGGAAAGGGCTCCTCCCAGTGGGATTGTTGGAGGGATGAGGGTGTGACACAGACTCTGGAGCAGTTGGGATGCTCAGGGCATGGAGCAGCATCTCCAGCAGCACCAGTGCACCCAGGCAGGAGCAGTACCTGCTCTTAAACCACACTTTCCTCTGTGTCCCAAAGGACACAGTTTGAGGACAGGGATTAGTGGTGAACAAGGTGCTGGTGCTGGGTTATGGTTTGGGCTTGGGGATCTCAAAGGTCTTTTCCCAACCTCAATGGTTCTGTGATTTAGAAAAAACAATTCCCAGTAATCTTCCATTTCTATAGAAACATCACAGAATCATGGAACATCCTGAGTTGGAAAGGACCCACAGGGATCATCCAGCCCAGTTCCTGGCCCTGCACAGACACCCCAACAAGCCCACCCTGGGCATCCCTGGCAGTGCTGTCCCAACGCTCCTGGAGCTCCCCATTCCCTGGGGAGCCTGGGCAGTGCCCAGCACCCTCTGGGGGAAGAACCTTTCCCTGATCTCCAACCTAAACCTCCCCTGGCACAGCTCCAGCCATTCCCTCAGGTCCTGTCACTGGTCCCACCCTGGGATTCCCACCTGAGGCCACCACCCCTAAAATTCCTGGAGTTCACTCACGGGGTTTGAGGCATCCGCTGCTTTCTTTGGAGCATTTATGAGATCACTCTTCTTGTTCCCGGCGGGTTTGTTGTCCAGTATGTTCTTCTTGACCACCTTGAGATCCCGGTTTTTGCCTGGAATGTACCCGTGCTTCAAGGAGATGAGGAGAGGATCAGCATTCTTCCCCTCAAACCACTCCTCTGCTTCCAGAGCTGCTTCTGGGCCAGCTGTGTCCGGGTACAGGTCGTCCTGGAAGAGGTCGGACTGCAAGGCAGGAGACATGGATTGGTCAGGAGCTCTGGAGGCAGGAGCTGGCTCCAAAGCCCGGCCCCAGGGCGGTGCTCACCTTGCGGGGAACCGTCATGATGATGGGCTCACACTTCCTCTCGTGGAGCTTGAAGAACCTGCCGTGGAAAAGGAGAGGTGGGACAGGGAGTGAGGATCAGGGAGATGCAGGAGATGGGAAAGGAGCAACCCCAAGGAATCACAGAAATCCCTCTGAGACCATCAAGTCCAGCCACTCCCCCAGCACTGCCAAGGCCACCATAACCCAATGTCCCCAAGTGCCACATCCACACAGCTGTGAAATCCCTCCAGGATGGGGACTCCACCCCTGCCCTGGGCAGCCCCTTTCAGTGCCTGACCACCCTTTCCATGAAGAAATTGTTCCTAATATCCAAGCTAAACCTCCCCTGGAGCCACTTGAGGCTATTTCCCCCTGTTCCCTGGGAGAAGAGATGGATCATATTCCCAACCAGCAGTGATGTTCCCTCCTGGAGCCACTGCAGCGACATCCCGAGATGTTTCCTGACCTTCCCAGGTTTTCTGAACCACCACTGCCCTGTGCTCACTGCTCTGCTGCTTTGACCACTCCTGAAATTCCCAGCCCCAGCTCCCAGCCCTGGGATGAGCTCTCCTCACCTGGCAATCTCACACTTGTTGACATCGAGGCCCCTCTTTGGCATGAACCCCATCCCCCTCTGCGGCTCTTTGCTGCTGAAGGTGTTGAGGTAGTGAACGTACGGGGACTCATCCGTGATCTCAAAGTAGCGGATGCTGCTGTCACCCTGCAAGGAACCCCAGGAGACCCTCCAGAGGCTGCAGGACCTGTGTTCCCTGTGCCCACACTCCTGCTCCCGACAGCCATTCCCTCCAGGAATGCTGCCATGGACAGCTCACAGCTGTTTTTGAAGCAAGGCTGATCCCCACCACAATCCGAGTCCATCAACTGAACGGTTCCTCCAAGTCCTGTTCCAAACACTGTGGGACAGGGATTGAACTCATGCTTCCAGGCTGGGAGTGGCCCCTTCCACATCTTTTGTGGAAAAACCTCCTGCCACAGTCAGGCAGAAAGGCTGTAAACCGGTTTATCCTTAATTCCAAGCAATTCCACCGCACTGTTGTCTCTGAGACTGCAGGAGGGGTGGCAGATAGAAACCCAATATTCCTCCTTAGATAGAAACCAAATATTCCTCCTTAGCTGCTACAAAGATGGGATTCATGAACATGCTTGTATGGATTCTCCTTTGTAATTCCTTGCTCATCTTGGCTTTGGCTCCTGTTTGTAGGAGTCCATCACAAGTGGGCACCAAATTCCTACAAATTGCTTTTAGAAAGGAGCACCTCATTCCAGTTTTCTATTATTTAACCCCACAAAATTCCAGTGGGCGTTGCCACACGCTCCAGCATCTCCAAAGACTAGGAGGACAACATCCAAAATGTACCTTCCTCCCACACCAGTGTAAAATCCTCCAGGTCAACACCAGCAAGGAATGTTTTGGTAATGGTGTGGGACTTGTTGCATGAGGAGCAGCTTTACCTAATCCATCTCAAAGAAACATCCAGGTCCACTCCAGACCTTCCCAGGTTCTGCAGAGTGAGGATCAAACCCATTCCAGAGCAGCCTGATCTCTGCAGCACTGATTTTTTGGGGAACGTTTTTGGGGAACACAGGTGCCTCCAAAGCCTCTCCTTACCTTCCCACACAGGTAAATGATGTTGGTGTCTGGGTCGTAGAAGGGCAGCAGGACCCCGTTGCTGGTGTCCATCTCGTGAAGGGCTATTGGCTCCTCCATGTTTTTCTGGAAATAAAAACACCAGGGATGTTAATAAAGACTGGAAAAGCTTCTGTTCATAGAGGGAGGGTTTAAATTATTAACACTTCGTAGCCACTGAGCTCCCGGTGGTGTCTGCACCACCCAGAGGGATCCGTGTGTTACAACAAACGCTGGGAATGTTCACGAGCTGATTCATTCCCCAAGGGCATTTTAATCACTAAATGAAATAAAAACAGGAGCCAGGAAAATTCACCAAGTCAAGGGAAATATGTGACACAGTGAGTTAGTGACAGTGGGATGGGATGTGTGGTGGATGATGTCCCTGGAGACACTCAAAAGCCACCTGGCCACAATCCAGGTGGTCCCTTCCACCCTGAACCCTCCTGGGATTGTTGCTGTCCTGCTCTGCTCAACACTGAGAGAGAGGTGACCTTCCCACAGCCCCTCTGCTCCCTGTGTGTCTTCCCAACCTGCAGCTCCCAGCTGATCGCTGCTCCTGCTCAGTTCCTTCACTGAGTGACCACACAGCCAAAATTATGGAAGCAGGAGCAGGCAGCAGATGGAGAGGGAATAACCTCAGGTGGATAAATGATGAATTTAGGAAGGAATTCTTCACTGTGAGGGTGGGGAGGCCCTGGCAAAGGGTGTCCAGAGAAGCTGTGGCTGCCCCTGGATCCCTGGAAGTGTCCAAAGGCCAGGTTGGACGGGGCTTGGAGCACCCTGGGATAGTGGAAGGTGTCCCTGCTCATGTCAGGGGGTTGGAACGAGATGGGCTTTAATGTCCCATCCAACCCCACCCATTCCATGATTCCACAGCTGCAGGGCTGGGTTTAGGGTTAGGGTTAGGCTGGATGTGAGGGGCACAGGGATGCAGTTTGGGATCGTACCGGGTTCCACAGGGCCAGCTGCCGCTCGCTCATGCGGCTGAAGCCGGTGGTGAAGATGTTCCCATCTGCCAGGAAAATGGCTCGCATGGGCCGCGCTCCCTCGTGGGTTTTCTCTTTCTCCTGGAAGAGAGGAGCAGGTCAGGATTAGCAGTGAACAGAAAAACCCTTGGAGTGGTGGCTCCTCTCTGGACACGCTGCTCCTCCATGCTGGGGGAAATCCAAGGAGCAACATCCAACTCTCCTTCACTGCTGCTTCAGGGAAGAAGCCAATCACTGAACTACAAGAGAAGGGGACATTCCTGGCTTGCTCCAGCTTTGCCAACCGGCCTCCTGCAAGGCTGAAGGAAAACCTCTTTGCAAGCTACAACTTTGCATGCACAACTCTGGAACTGTAATTATACAAAAGGATTAGATGTGGAATTACACTCCTGCAGGTTTAAAACTGAGCCCTAAAATCCCGGTTCAAACGCTAATCCCAATAAACCCAGACAAATCCTCCAACCCCTACCATTCCTCTTGTAATTTTTGAAGAGCACGACTGAACGTGGTGGTGCATAAACTGAGCAAGAAGGTTCTTTCTTCCATATTTTCTTGCTCATTCCCTGCTGGAGTGAATCCACGTTTCTTTAATAATTAAGCAAACTTACAGCGACAATTTCTTGTTTCCTGGGGTCGATAACTCGGACTTTTTTGTCTTTGGAAGCTGTGCAGATGAGGCTGCCGTTGCGATTCCAGCTGACGTTGTAGATCATGTCCACATGCATGTCATCCAGGTTGATGAGGGCTTCTCCTGTTCCCACATTCCAGATGATGATGGCGTTATCACAGCCTAAAATGGGAAATAACAGCTCAAGTCACAGCACTGGGGTACACAGGGGAAAAGCCAGAGGTGGGGAACAAGGGATAAACCTCCTGCAGCTCCAAAGGTTTTTTGGGGAAACCAAAACCCAAACTGGGAGCTCAGGAGGGATTTTTCTCAATGGAAAACACCCAGCTCATCCAACAATCCCGCTGAAAGGACTCGCTTCTTTCCTTGGGATCCAACCCATGGAAGCCTCAGACTATGCCAATGGATAATGAATTATCCAATTCATTTCCATAATGATGCAACTGATTTTCAGTGGTCAAAAAAATCTCAATACATGGACTGTACCAGCCAAGGAGACGATTTGGAAAATGCTGACCCTGAAAGTTTGTGGGAGGAACAGCCGGACTCTGGGATACTTTGTAGGGATCAGGGGGAAAGGAGAAACACTTGGACCAGTTCTAAAAGTATATGGGAACAGGGATGTAGGGAATGCAGACGTAAATCGTTACTGCAGATCAAATAAAGTCTGGAACAACTCCCAAGCTCCAATTCCAGACATTTCCTTGGTGCTTATCCCTGTAAACTGAAGATACAAAAGGCTGAGATACAGAGGGGGCTGCGAGCCAGCTACTGCCTCGGGTCTTGTGATTCACAGGGATCTAAGGGATCTGAGCAGCTGGGAGAGGGAAGAAGGAAAAGGAAAAGCAGGAATGGAAGGAAAGCAGGGAGAGGTGGCTGTTCCCCCGTCCCTGCGCTCCGTACCTGCGCTGAGCAGCACGTTCCGCGCCGTCGGATGCCAGGCCACGATGCCGACTCTCTTGGAATGGCCTTCTAGCACTACCACGGGCTCTGTCAGGGACAGGGTGAGCCCGTTCTCAGGGATCTGCCACACCTGCAAGGGAAAGGAAAGCTGCTCAGCCAAGGGCGGCCCATCCGAAGGGCGCGTGGCTCGGCTGCTTCGCGCATCCCGCAGCCGCCGGAGCCGTCGCTGCTCCGTGTAAACAGGAAGGGAATTGGGGAGGGATTCGTTCCCAGCTGCCAATAAACCCTTGGCTGATCCATGTGGAATATCCTTCCTCACTCATGTGCCAGGACAAACCCACAGCTCCTGATGCTGCAATCCCTTTATTCCCGTGTCCACGGACACGCTCCGTTCCCATCCTGCTGAGGAGTTGGGAAAATCTCCCCTGCAGCTCCAATTCCATGGGAACAAGCTGCTGTCTTTCCAAACCATGCTTGTCCCTCAGAAGGACAATGCTGCAGCTCTACCACTGCCTACTTTTTATTTCTCTAGGAACACCAGCAATTTGTTTTCCTGTTAGATCTGGCTCCTTTCAGATCCCATTTAATCAGGGAAGAGCAGTTTGGTCCTGGAAGAAGCCAGAGCAGCCCAACTCAGGACTGCCTGTTCACTTCTTGCCTGGTTCCACAACCCTTCTGTTGTAAGATTCCTCAGGGAAGGGCAACCAGGAGGAGGAACAGTCCCCCAAGGATGCCAGAGCACTGGAATTCCAGCAGGAGGGAGGTGGCTTTTCCAGCCAGCAACGACCAGGGATGGGACAGACAAACCCATCACCCCAAAGCCCCAGGGCAGGATCAGCCCCACCAAAACTATTCCTGCAATTCAGCACTGGACAATCATCTTGGAATTGAGTTTGACCTACATAGAGTGAACTAAAAAATTACATGGAATTACAGGGAGAGCCCCTCGGGGAGCAGTTGGAGCTGCTGTAGGTAGATGGCAGCATTAGAGCACATTCACTTTGCTTCCCATTGTTTGATTTTCCTGGAGTTGGGAGAACGGGGCTTGCCAGACCCTGCCCACGACGCCCAACAGGCTGTGGGATGTGAGGGAGTGGATTTGGGAAGCGAGGCAGACAGAGATGCGTGATGGACACGTGGATTTCTGCGCTAATCCCAGTTTTTCCCTTCTCACAGGGATGGCTGGTGCTGGAAAAAACCCAGCGAGATGCAGAGATTCTCAGTGGGTACCAGCTCACCTCCAAATAACCCAAAAATTATTTAGCTTTTCATGGACACAGCTCCCAGTGCCATCCTTCTCAGCATGCCGGGAGAAATGAGCACAATGGGAACACCTCCCCAGGAGAGGATTTCTCTGCAAGGGATGAAAATGGTCCCGGCCCTGAGGCTGCCAGAGCTCCAGGAGCCTTTGGACACTGCTCCCAGGGATGCACAGGGTGGCATTGTTGGGGTGTCTGTGCAGGGCCAGGAGCTGGGCTGCAGGATCCTTGTGAGCCCCTCCCAGCTCAGGATATTCCATGATTCTGTGGAAATCCCTCTCTCCCTTCCCACCCGATGGAACAGCGCTGGTGACACAATGACATCAACTGAGGCTTTTACCACTCCAATTTTAAAATGGGATTGCAAACAGGAGCTGCTCAGCCTGGAAAACCAGGATCTCATCCTGCTCACTTCCCATTCCCCCCCAGCTCCACCAGTGACTGGATCCAACCCCTTGCAGGTTCTGCTGAAACCCAACACGCCTGAGAACCTCAACAAATCCCTTCCCCCACCCCTGACACTGAAAACTGGGTTCCAAAGGTGTCAGGTTTGGAGAAACAGCTTTTCTCCTGCCACTTAGGGAGTAACAACCTGACAGCAACAGTTTGGAACATGTCTGTGATGGGAATTCCGTGTCAGTCTGGTGCTGCTCCTAATGCCAAAACTGCGGGGGGTCTCTCCAATGAGCCACTGGGCTTTGGTGGGTTTTGTGTTTCTCATCATCTGCCCTCCTGCATCTCTAGGGTTGGATGGGATATTGGGAAGGAATCGTTCCCTGGGAGGGTGCTGAGGCCCTGGCACAGGGTGTCCAGAGAAGCTGTGGCTGCCCCTGGATCCCTGGAAGTGTCCCCAAAGCCAGGCTGGACAGGGCTTGGAGCAGCCTGGGATAGTGGGAGGTGTCCCTGCCCATGGCAGAGACTGGAATGGGATGGGCTTTAAGGTCCCATCCAACCCAAACCATTCCATGATTCTAAGATCAGTCATTTTTTCCCCCTGAGAGGCACAGTGGGATACAGGGACCTGGCCTCAGTCCCTCAGCCTCACTCTCATTGTGGGAAAAGCCTTGCAAACTGAGTTTATTCACCAAAATGACCCAGGAGCAGCAGAAGCTTCTGAGCCCATGACCTGCAGATGAGCCAGGCAGGGACAGCGGGGTCAGAGCAGCTCCAGCCAACATTCCTCCCTGCCAGGGGCAGCCACAGCAAATGGATGGGCGCCCTGGGCCCCCCAGTTCTGTTCTGCACCATCTCAGCCAGGAAGGATCCTGAGATCCCTCTGAGCAAGTGCAAAGGAGCCAGAAAACTCCAGAACCAAATTTAAACATGAGCCAGCGAGTGCAGGGGGTGGGAGAGGGAAAAGAGACAAAATCCCAGTGAAAAAGGGTTTTTTTTAAAGCCTCTAGAGGACAGATGGAATTTTCTGTCAGGTAGCTGGGAGCAGCTGCAGGGCAGTGTAATCCTGGGCAGATTACAGACTACTGACCCAATAATCCTGCCTGCTATTCCCAAAAATAATAAAGAAACCAATGTGAAAGGTCAGGGCATGGTCCCAACTGGCCCAGCCCCTCGTTCCTGCACAGGGTGGGAGTCTGGCCTCAGCCTGGGATCAAATCAGGTTCACAGGGAAATTACAGAATTTTAGATGCAGGACTTACCCTGCCGAGGGTGAGGACTCAGGAGGACTCCAAGGAAACCTTAAAACGCTCCAAGGAAACCTTAAAATGCCTGGGCATTAGGAAATGTTTGTCAGCTCTTCCTCCCGTGGGTGTCTGGGGGTTTTTTGGGGGGTTTGATGTTATCAAGGCTGTTTGTTTGTGCAGGAGGAAGTGGAGCCGTGGCACAGCTGAGGGAGAGGTTTGGGGCTGCAGGAAGGGCAGGAGAGGAAGGTTTTGCACAAACAGCACGTGAGAAAGAAAACAAAGCAAACTTTTCTTTCATCCCCTTTAAAAAGAAGCAAAAACGGTCTCCTCTGGCTCTGCACGAGCTGAAAAGAAGATTAAATCCATTCTAGAAAGAACACTAGCTCCTACATCATATATATTCTTTTTTATCACCTTAAGTAAGGAAACAAATGAGTTTGAGGCCTGGATTTATCCATGGCCCTGCTCCCATATCCCTGCAGGAAGAGGGTCTTGGTGCATCATTTTTACAGGGTCAGACCTTCTCCTCATTCTCCCTTTCCTGGTTGGTGGCCCAGGTTGCTGCAAAGGCTCTCTTTGATTTTTAAAGAAATCTGCTCCATCCCATGAGCTCTGCTCTGGCCTTTCCACACAAATTCCTTAAAATCCACCTTCTGATGAAGGAAATTTTCCATACCTGAGGAAGGGCCTCGATACCATCTACAAACCTTTATCCACTAAAACATTTTCCAGCTGAATGGAAAGCCTGCAGTACATCAGAGCCATCCAGCACAAGGTCAAGCAGGAATATTTAAGTCATTCCTTATTTGCTGGCACAAGGAAACAATTCTTCCACGGGAAGAGGCCACAGAAGGCATCTGCAAGGAAGCCTTTGGAGAGGAATGTCAGGTCTCCTCCTCTTTCCCATCCTCTCTCCAATGCCATGTCCGATATTCCCAACACTGAACCTGTCCAAGGTTTATGTGCAGGTGTTGTAAAAATCTGGGAATTTCTTTAGAGGAGATTTCTGGCTTTGGAAAGGGCTGAGTGAAGCTTCCCTGTGCCACACGGGGGCTGCAGAGTTATGGCTGCAGGGAATCAGGCCTTTCCACCTGGAGACAGTGGTTTGCACCTCAAATCCATGCTCTCTCCCTCAATACCATCCCAAATCCACGCTCT